>NC_133122.1:201926702-202106730 GCF_033568475.1 Henckelia pumila
ATAAATGAATTTAATGTATATTAACTTTGATCAAATGAATTGAATTTATTCAATTTCCCAGCAAGGTACGGAGAACTGAGTAAATGAATTGAATTTGCATCCAACTTCCTGGGTAGGCGCCAGTTAGGTGAATCACTTTCTAACTAAGATGGTGTTTGACTAAGCTTATTAAAAAGAGCTTATAAGCTCTTAGAGCTTAAAAGCTGTTTTACGAGCTTATAAGCTGTTAAATTGTTTGGGTAAACTTATTTTAAATAACTTAAAGATGTTGATGTGTTTGGTATTATAAGATCTTTTTATTGTCAAAATTACCAAAAAGGGTATAATTATATGAAAATAATATTTCGAATTATACGTATACGAAAATAATTTTAGAATAAACCTATATTAAAAAATAAAATTTTTTTAATATTTAATTTTAGAAAAATTTATGTGATTTGTAATTTTTTTTAAATAATATTTAATATTTAATGGGAGAGGATAAGATGGAGATTTATTAAAATATTCAAGGATATTTTAGAGAGATAAAATATTAAAATAAGATTTTTTTGAAAAAAGTACCTTCCCACTTACTTTTTTAAAAACAGTTTATAAGCTGTCAAACGGCTTATTTTGACAGCTTATAAGCTGTGTTTAAAAAAATTTACCAAACATATTTTCAGAGCTTAAAAGCTCTAAAACAACTTATAAGCTGTTTGAAAGAGCTTAAGCTCTGCCAAACACCCTCTAAATCAAAGTTTTTTCAGTTAATTGCTTCTAATTAAATCCAACCTTTTCCCATTTCTTCTCCTATCAATATTTTTTATGTTTACTATTATACCATTGTTGATCTGATTTATGTTCATTTACATATAAATGGAGGGAAAAATTACCGATACATATTTCAAAAATTTTGTCTTTCTATTCATAGTTTTAAGATTGCGCTTGGATTAAAGAATTTCAAATTCATGGATTTCGATTTTATTATGGTTAACAATGAAACAATAGATCAAATCATAAATCCATAAATTATTTATGTATATATTAGTTATATAGAGTATAATGTATTTCAAATGATATCAGTGTTCGGTGGACTTGAAATTAATTTATCATAATAAAATAAAATATTATATAAACATAAAAAGAGTAGATTTAAAGTTTATGAGATTACTTCCCTAAACAATAAAAATAAATTTGAATATATTTCAAATCCTTTGATTTTTTATTGTATTTTATGGTTAACAATAAAATAATAAATCAAATTTTAAATTCACACTACTTATTTACACATTATTTATATCAAATATTATGGATTTTAAATGACACAATTATTGGTTGAACTTGAAATTCATTCTAATTAACATGAAATATTATATAAACATGAAAAAGAGTGGATTTGAAGTTAATGGTATTACTTCTCTAAACAATAAAAATACATTTCAATATATTTGAAATTCATGGATTTGAAATTATTCAATCCAACCACCCACACCCATAGAGATTTACAGGATTGGGTTGAATATCTTGTGCATTTTCTTAATGACGTGGAAGGTGGAACTTGCAGTCACCGCCTTATTTAACCGTAAATCTAATGGCAAATAGAGTGACTCTCCGCTGAGACCGTCTAATGGATCTAGCCCATTTCAAATACAAATATCCATCCCAGCAATCGGATCTTACTATTGGCAAATCGGGTGGATTCTTCACCTGGGCCTCAACTCAATACAGGTTCGTTTGCTAGGGTAAATCTTCTTCCGTTCCATTCTCCGCCGAATCGCTATACTTTCTCACCTGAATCCAAAAATCAGTTTATAGGTTTTGTTCCCCACAAAAGAATCTTCGTTTTGAGCCAAATATCGACCGACTTGAGCCTCTTTCCGTGCGACCGAAGTGCTGCCGCTACCTGATTTTGTTCGCTTCTTCTCCGGTGAGTTTCAACGTCGATTTCAGGTCGATTCTTGATGTTTTAGCTTGAATTCAAAATCTAAGGCTCATTTTAGTCACGATCCGGCGAGGATAGTTGTTTTTACGTTCCAACCTATTTTAGCTTTGAGTTTTGTCATTGTAAGCTCGATTTCATCTCTATTCTCGAACTTACATTTTGTTTGGTTGAATTTTAACAGGCTGTCGTTATTGAGGATTTTATTCCTTCGAGTTATTCACGCAGGGTTGAAATAAGGGCAACTTGTAGATAACTCCCTAAATCAAACATAACTTTCAATTTACTCCCTATATTTGTCTTTTCGAAAATGCCCTTGTCGTTATTTTAATCATCATTATTTCTTGAATTATCAAATGTGGAATCGGATTCAAAATCTGATTTACTTGATTCATCAAGATAATAAATATTTTCATCGTCGGATGAAAATTCAATTGTTTCTACGGGATAGAATCCAATAGTATATATTTCTTCAAGAAGTTTAATTTTATTTTTCTTTTCGTTTTGTTTTGGACATTCATTCGCATAATGTCCTTCTTCGTTGCACAATCAACATGTGCAATTCTTTCCTTTACCCTTTGGGCAATGTGGTTTTTTGTTATCAAACTTTTTATAAAATTTTCTTTTATAACGTTTTCTGAAGAAATTCTTTTTAAATTTCTTTTTCTTATAGGGAATAAATTTTTTATTAAAAGATTTATAAGGTTTATTAAATTTATTCTGTTTCTGTCGTTTTAAATATTTGTGTGACATGTTTGTTTTGCAACCGTATTTTTTTATTGTGAATTCTATTTTATCACAACAAAGTTTATTGTTTTGTTTGTAGGATTTAGAGATTCTTTTATTTAGTGTTACTTCATGACATTTCTTTGTTATTATGTCTTTGATGAATTTAATAGCTCCTCCTAAAGTTTTAGCATAAGGACTAGTTAAGAATTCATCTTTACTGTGTATAGGTATATTAGGTATCTTATTAAAGATACTTAGTTTATAATGTTCCTTTTTATCAGCATCTATTAATTGATAATAGTTTGTTTCATAATCACAAATAAATTCTTCTAAGTAACATAAATTGCATAATTTAATATTATCTAATATAAAGATTGCTCTATTTCGTTCTATATTCTTAGCTACCAAATTAGCATCATTATTAGAAACTCCTAAAAATTCTTGGTACAAGGCATCAACAAATAGTTCGAAATATCGATGTCCTGTCATTCCTTGTGGTAGATTAGTAATTACTAGGTTTTCAGCCCAAGTTCTTACTGCTCCTACCAGTGTCATTTTTATCATCCCATGAGTTAAAACTTGAATATTCTCACTTTTGTCTAATAATGGTGTTAATTGAATTAGTACTGATAGTTCATTTGCCCAATGATCTATCTTTGATTTTCTTTCTTTGGCTGTTGAACAACCTAAATCTAAGATATTCTGTTTCACAAATCCTGATGTTTTTTTATTCTCTAAGAATATCTCTAACATCTTTATAAGATCCAGAGTATTGGTTTCTGTTATATTTAAATTCTTCATCATCTCTTCCACCACTACCTTCTACATTCGTTCGTAGATTTAATCGTGGTCTAGAATCATCTTCAGATTCTGAAATATTCATATCTCTGTATCGTTCTGAGTCCTGATGTGAATGATATAATTCTTCTGTATTTACTCCTATTTGTTCAAAATCAGATGAGTCAGTTTCACTAAACATCTCCATACTTATGTTTGTCATAACTAAGAGGATTTCTATACCATGATTCAATTTTGAATGGTGGTTCTTCTTCCATTTTTCTTTTTCCTTTATCTATTGGAAGAACTTCCTTAAGATAGTTTAATATTTCATTACTATGTCTTTCTTGTTCAATTATTAATCTAATCGTTGCTAAATCAATATATTCTTTGAAATTCTTCTCTAATTCTTGTATTGATAGATTGATCTTATTAATATTATTTTCTAAATCTCCTAGATCTTTTTCTAATTTTATTAAGGACGTCATTGCGATGAGGTTGACTCATTAACAATAGCTTTTTTAATTTTAAGAATATTTTGATTCATGGTTCCAATCTTATCAAGAATATCTTCATCATTTCTAGCAAATGATAATGATCTTCTTGGTACAGACTGTTTTGTGATTTGAAGGTCATCTGAACTTCATCTTTTATAGGGATTTATTTTTTCAATAAATGCTTTTCGAGGATGTTCAATTCTTGTAATATTTTCAAACATTCTTTCAACAGAAATAGTTGGTTTTGTTGAAATTATTCCTGTTTGAGAATTATACTTATTGCTAAACCGACAACATAGTTTATATTAATCGGATGGTTTCCTGTTAACATAAGATTATTTCTATAAAAGTAATAATCTAATGTTAAAACGTCATTTATGTTTTTATCAAAAAGAGATATATTGTATTGTGGATAAATACAAAATTTCATCTTTTTGTAACATAAATTTTCTTCAATTTTTCCAAGGATAGAATCCTCGAAATTACGTATTCTTTTGTCACGAACTGTTATTTCAATTGGTGTATCTATTCCTTCTCGGTAGTGAGCTGATATTATTATTTCAATTCCTCCGATATGAACATATTTCAGTTCAGATCATTCTTTTTCACTGGCTTTTGCCATGATGGTATTAATATCTTGAGTTGTTAATAACTTCAGAGTATTAGACCTTGATTCGTTATTTTATTTTACAAGATCGTTCTTTTGTACGAATCGAATAATAAATTAAATTTTTTCTGGGATTAATAAAATTTAAAATCTTACTTAGTATTCCTGGTTGGTCTATTAGATTTGTTTTTGAATTAGAAAACCCTGTTTTTTGTATTTCAGCAAATTTACTTTGATTGAATATAATATTCAAATTATACTCTTGGTTTTCTTCAGATTCTTCAGATTCATCGACCAGGTTGTTTTGATTTGGAATTGTTACTTCTGTCATTTTAACAGATGATAGAACTTTTTAATTTTCTTAAGGCTATTAAAAGCCTTTTTGTTGAATCTATCTATTCTAATAAATTCTGAAAATCTTCGAAACTATCAATTGAAGATTGACAATTTTTAAGATGTTTCAAATTGTTTTCACAATTTTCTATATAAAAATTTATATTTTGAGAATATAAATTAAAGATATTCATTTTTGTATTTTCATACATTTTCCATTTAGTAAAAATTGTTACTTTTATTATTTTGTTTTTGTTGATCGGATTTCGATAACAAAGTTTTTTCTTATTCATAACATATTGTTATGTCTTCAATTTCATCATTTTCAGAAATTTGAATTATCATTTTTCAGTTGCTTGAAAAATGTTCTTTTTTATGATTTTTGAAATAAAAGGTTTGGAGATCTTTTATTTTATTTCATAATTGATCTATTTGACGTAAATCTTTTAGTAAGATTATTTTATCAAATAAATTTTTAATCTCAATATCTAAAGTTAATCCAGACATTAATAATCTGCTTTATTTAAGCTCTGATACCAGGTTGCGGAATTCTTCAAATTCTTATGAATTTTCTTATTCATGGATTTACAGATCTGATTCATGGATTTACAGATCTGATTCATTTATAACAGATAAATGTTTTCATATTAGTTTGGTTCCATTCATGGATTATTAATACAAATTTTAGTTGATAAATTGATTCAAATATGGTTAAATCAGAAGTATTTAAACGATATTCACGAAATGTATCATATTCATGATCATCTTCTATTTCGAACCAGTTTTTAATTATTAATCTTCCATTTCTTATAAAGGATGATGACATGATTAATGTATTTTGACTATTTCTTTGAATTAAGGGCTGCAGGAGGTTTAGGAAGGTTACCTTGTTTGAATGAATCTTGGTTTTGAGCAGAGGCCAAATCCTTGCTTTCCCTTAACGATCACTTGATCAACTGGTACTTACTCTATGGATCTCCAGGTTTACTCTTAACCATGAATATTCAATGATTGGTTTCCAACCTTATCCTCCTTACGCCCTGCTTGTTTAGTTATTAGCCATAAGGCTTATTTTGTTTCTGATTTTATGTTTCTTAGTTTCTGATAGTTTTCATACGTCCTGTATGAACCAGATTGTAAGAAACTTTAAGAAGAGAGAGTACTCAAACTTCACTTCTCCTTTTACAGCACAAAACATCTCCTTTTATAGGCGTGGAGAAACGCATACATAATTAAAAATAAAAAAAGAGGGGGACCACCCGACACTACATAATGGAAACAGCTCATTTTACATCTGAGTGGATGCCTTTAACATGTGGTGTGGTCCACGATTACATTTATTTTTACATTGTGTCACTCTCTGAATCACTGGTGCATTCGGACCATTTCTTTATTGGTTTGTCTTCTTTGACAGCTGGTTTGTCCTTTTTGACATCTGCTTCTTCTGTCTGAATGGGTTGGAAATGTCCACATTTGTGAGTGGAAATCATTGTTCTTAGTCTTTGACATAACATTTGTTGAGTTTCTCGGGTCATGTCAACTCTTGCTTCATATATTGGAGCTTCGAATTGAGCTAACATGGCTTGTTCTTTCTTTTGGATTGTCTCTTTGTGTCCAGTGGTTAATAAAATTTTACTGGTTGCAAAATTTATTTTAACCTTTGAGTTTCCATCAATCTTTCCTGTCTTTGAGATCATATCAATCAATGTCTTTATTCTTATCTCAGGAAGTATTGAGATATCCATTACTGGTTTCTCTTCATTTGATTCTTCGAATAAGAACTTGTCTTTTTGTTTTCGACATTGAATATATACCATTGGTTGATAGAATTTGTTATCATCCCAATCTGGAAGGGTTGAGTGAATACTCAATGTTAATACTGGATCGTCCTTAAAGACTGCTTTCTTGAACTGGATGATACTATTTCTCAACTGATATGGAAATAGTTCTATTTCTTGATTGTTGGGACTGACTTCCAATCCACTTAATAATCCATTTGAAAAGAATCTTGCGACTTCATGCGCTGGAGCACTTTGCAGTGTTCTTGCTCTTGATATGCTCTGTGTGTCACAAGTTTGTAGCCAAGATTCTGCAGATGGTTTGGCTATTCTCAAATAGTTTAGTGTTTCAAAGAATTCAGTCTTGAGTTTTTCTGAAAAATTTGTTTTTTCAAAAATTGGTTTTTGTGGTCGTAGATTGACCATCTTTCTTTCTTTCTTTTCAAGGGCACTTTTAAACATCCTTTCTTCTTTTTTATTTTTCTCGGTGTTGGCTGTGTCCACCGGTTCTTTTTTCTTTTCTTTTTCTTTGTCAGTGTTGGTTGTGACCACTGACTGTTTCTCTTTTATCTCCATTATTTTGTCAAATGGAGTTGCCATTTTGATTGGTGTTCTTGGTGAGGATGATGATGATGAAGTTATCATCTTTTCTTCTGTCCTTTGAATTTTTCTACTCAAATTCATTTCTTTTAGTTGAAGAATTTGAATTTCTTCCTGCAATTCAATCAATTGTTCTTTTAATTGACTTAGTTGCTCCATCTTGATTATACTCTGCACAAGAAAACATATTTATATATATAATGGTTAGTAAAATAACTCTTTTCGTGAGTAATTCGGATAGTTTTATTATGCGTATCATTGCATTTATAAATTCTTTTGCAAGAATTGAATCAATCTTAAATTGATTATTTTACTCAAAGAGTAATTTATGTTTCTGAATTTAAATCTCATTTCATTAATTTATATTCCCCATGCTTTCTGACGCATGTTCGGATGACTGAAAGTCATAAAATAATTCATGTTTCTGAATATAAATCTCATTTCATCAATTTATATTCCTCATGCTTTCTGAGGCATGTTCGGATGACTCACAGTCATTTTCTGGATCACTTAGGATCTCCTTTGTTATTCCGTTACTACGGATAATATAGTTTGATGAAGTTCTCTGGTTAATGCGTCGGGTAATGAATTATCCGTTCCTTTGACATGTTGGATCTCGAACTGATAATGGTTCAATTCCAATTGCCATCTAATTAGCCTTGTTGCATTTCTCCCTGCATTTCTTGATATTTTCCTTGCCTGGAAATATGTTAAATTCATATTATCTGTTCTTACTAAAAACGGTTTAGAAATAAGATAAATTTCATAAGTTCTAATTGTGAATATTAAAGCTAATAATTCTTTTTCATTCGAATGATAATTTAATTGTGCACCTTAAAAAGTTCCTGATGTATAGTTGCATAATTCTTCATTATTTCTAGTAGCTGTTTTAGTAAGTTCTTCTAAATTTCTTTCTCCAGTATAAGCTTTTAAACATGCTCCCCAGTATTCATCTGAAGCGTCTGTTTCAATTATTATTATATCTTTATTTGAAGGAAAATATAATTCAGGAAGATTACTAATTTTTTTTTTTAATAGTGTCTATGTTATTAGTATCTTCTTTCGACCATTTCCACTTATAGTCCTGTTTAAGTTTTACCTGAAGAGGTTTTCTGATTTCTGCAAGTTTCTTAATGTAATTTCCAGAATAAGTTAATAATCCTAAAAATCTTCTTAATTGATCTTTATAATTGATTTCACTAGGAAAATCATGAATTTTCTTAAGTATATGCGGTTGTAAACAATGTTTTCCATCTTCTATTGGTAATCCTAAATAATTTATTTTTGTTTTGAATAATTGTGCTTTCTTTTCAGAAAGTATAATTCCATCTTTATGACAAATATCTAAAACTGTCATGAGATCTTTATAATGTTGATCTAGTGTTTTTGAATAAATTAATATGTCATCTATATAAACACAACAAAAATCTATATATGATTTAAAAGATTCATCCATATATCTTTGAAAGATACCTGGTGCTTGTTTAAGTCCGAAAGGTAATACAGTCCATTGATACTGTTCTTTTGAACAACTGAATGTTGTAAGTAATTGTGTTTGTGGTTCTAGTTGAATTTGCCAGAATCCTGATTTACAATCTAAACTGGAAAAATATTTCATTTCTCCTATATAAGATAGTAAATCATTCTTATTTGGGATATAATATCCATCCATAATTGTTGCTTTATTCATCTTTCGATAATCAATTACCATTCTTTTCTTATCAGTATCTTTCTTACTGACATAAAAGGCTGGTGAAGAGTGTGGACTTTTACTAGGGATGATTATCTTAAGTTTTAATAATTCTTGAACTTCTTTTTCAAATATTTTTACATCATCCATGTTACATCTTCTTGGTGCTTCACGGATTGTGATATTAGGGTCTTTGAGTTTTATTGAAGCAATGAATTGTTTTCTTTTCTTAATTTTGTCCTGAGGATTTTCAGAACATATATCATGAAATTTCCTCATGATTTCTTTTTCAGGATTAATCGTTAAAATATTTTCTATTTTTAGTTCTATTGGATTTGTATTTCGTTTATGAAAATTATTTGTAAATCCTTCATTTCCTACGCGAAATGCTGTTCGTATTTTGGGAATGTAAATCATTGATGATCCTTTGTTTAAAGTTATGTGATCTTCAAATTGTGTAAAGGGAAGATATTCTCTTAAAAAGTTATTTTCTATTATAATGTCCATTCCTGATTCTATTTGATATATAATGGGTATTACAAATTTTGTTTCTTCTATTTCTATTTTTAATTTTTCTGCTACTGTATTAAGCATGATTATTGATCCATCTCCTATTCGAACTTTTAATCCTTTATCATATTTCTTCCAATAATGATTTGGAAGTATATGCTTGCTTCCTAAACACATACTTGCTCATGTATCAACATAAGCATGTATATGATATGGTTTATGTTCTTTGATTTTAATTTGAATTTTTATATATATATACTATTTGGATTAGTTTTGTTTTTATTATCCATTCTCTCTTTTTTTTTTAAGAGATAAAGGTAAAATTGGTATTTAGAAACAAAAGTTTCTCTCTCCAGGGAGTTGAAAGTAAGTTTTATTTATGTAGGGATTTATAAATAAGTTATAAAGTGTTTTAGGGAGTGATTGACAATTAACCCTTGAAATAATGCTTCTGTTTTGTTAATATCATGGGTTAGATTAATAATGCTTCTGTTTTGTTTATCTCATGGGGTCCTCAGGGGCGGATTTACGGTAGGGCGAAGGAGGGCCACGGCCCCCCGAAAAGTTTTGAAAAATTTAGTAGTATGTATATAGTATAATTTTTTGGTTTTAGATATATTTATTTTTGGCCCCCTGAAGTCATCAGTAATTTTTTCGGTCTATTGGTTCTGCCATTCAAAGTCTTTAAAAGCGATTCGCGTTCGATTCTCTGCGACCCCCCTTGATTCCAACCTTCTTTTATTATTATTCTTTTATTACTATTTTTACTCATTTTATTTAAAATTATTTTATCATTTTGATTTGTATTACTCATTTTATTTAAAATTATTTTATCATTTTTATTTGTAAAATTAATATTTTATTTAAAACCCTATTATAATTTTTTTTGTTTTTTGAAAAATTAAAATATTTTTATTGTAAAAATCTCCTGAACTTTTTTTAAAATTTTTTAAAGTTTTTATTTTAATTTTCTTCAATGTAAATTACTTTGTTCTATTTTTAATACGTTTAAAGTGATTTTAAAATTTGAGATTTTGAAGTTTTTGGTAGTCAATAATTTTATTATTTTTTAAAATCAAGAATAATAAATTTTCGGCTTTTTATAACATCAAATTGGCTTATTACGTGATTGATAATTTTTCATTTAGTCATGTGACTTTTATATATTAATCTTACATTCTTTTTTGTTTTGTATTATAATTAATTTTATTTTTTTATTGACTTCTTGATTGATGATCTTATTTTGCTTGCAAGTTGCAATATTTTTTCTGAATGAAAATGTACTCACCGACTTACACAAAAAAAAAAACCCATATCCACTTATGTCTCCAAAATCATATATATATATATATTATAAAATTTATGCATTGTAATACTTTATGCATACTTATTTGAATTAATGTTTTAGCATGTTATTTTTAGGATCGAATCGTGTTTTAAATACTTTATTATTTTGAGATTGTATATTTTATAATTTCGAGTTGCATATGTACGAAGAAGTTCAGATGCTCCTGTATACATTAGTATCATTTTGTTCAACGAGATTTTAAACAAGTTTTGATTCATTTAATTTTTGACTCGTCGATTAAACTTAAGTTTATGTGTGATATTTTATACCTACGAACACAACACATCATTTAAAAAAAAAAATTTATTCCGCATTTCATATTTTCATAAGCATCAATTAAATATACGAGACATCACGATATTTATTTTTTATTTATTGTATTTATTATTGAAATTTATTTATAAACATATAATAATTATTTTTATTATTGTGTATATGACACGGCCCCTCCTAATACAACATTCTGGATCCGCCCCTGGGGGTCTTATAGATTTGGGTAAAAGATCTATCTGTTCTTATTGTTTCAAAAGGTTGGAGACAGTAGAGTGGGAGTGTCTTTTTTTTTTTCTCTAGTGAAGTAGGGGCCATTTAAATATATAGGCATGGTCTTGTTTTCAATTCAATAAAAGGGACTCTTGACTTTTTAATTCAGTCAAAGTATCTCATTAAGGGTAGTTTGGTTTTTTTTTTTTTGAAAAAAAAAATAAATTATATGAAATCCAACTCACATCCACCCTTCCTCTCTCTCCTCTCCAGGATTCAAACTCTGCTCTCCTCTCTCCTCCTAGATTCTGACCACTAAGCCAACAATATTTTTAATAATAATATTAAACAATAAAATATATATACAATGATTTGGGCCCCGGCTTGGTCGACCCAGGCTTGGTCGACCCAAGCGGTCGACCCAAGTTGGGTCGACCAAGCAGGTCGACCCAGCATGGTCGACCAGGTCGACCGAGGCGGTCGACCAGCAGCATGGTCGATCGCCTGCTGGGTCTAAAAAAAAAAGAAATAAGAAAAAGGAAAAAAAAAAAAAGAGAAAATAAGAATGGAAAAAGCAGGAGAGAGAAAATAATATATTTTTATTTGAGGTCTATCTATTGAATTAAAAACAAACCAGGTCCATATCCCTCATTTTTCCAGTGAAGTAGCATGCTACTGTTCTGCACACCAGCCCTTCTATGTCATTTCTCTGCTTTTTTTAAGCCCAAATGAAGGCGTACATGTCAAACGGATTCGCAATAGAGCTCATTTTAATCTCCCAAGATTTGGGATATAAATGGTTCACAATCCAGAAATGATTGGGTTCTTGACAAGCTGAAGGCTGAACGTGAGCATGGAATCACCATTGATATTGCACTATGGAAGTTTGAGACCACCAAATATTGCTGCACTGTTATTGATGCTCCTGGACATCTTGACTTTATCAAGAATTTATTGGTACTTCCCAGGCTGATTGCTCTGTCCTCATCATTGACTCCACCACTGGTGGTTTTGAAGCTGGTATCTCAAACGATGGTAAGACCCGCGAGCATGCATTGCTTGCCTTCAGTTTTGGGGTCAAACAAATTATTTGTTGCTGCAACAAAGTGAGACAGTTTCTTCATTTCTTCATTTTTATTTACTTAACTATCTACTGTGAATAATGTCTTTAATTTAATATTTATGGTGTCTAACCTATTGATGTCCATGATTGTACAGATGGACGCCACCACACCAAAATACTCGAAAGATAGGTATGATGAAATCTTGAAGGAAGTGTCTTCCTACCTCAAGAAATTTGGCTAGATATTGACCCAATTCTTATCATTTTGTTCTAGCTCGCGATTTCTCGTGTTCGGTTTATTCCTTGATTTTATGTGTGATTCTTGCTAGAATCTTGCTTTGCTGAAATTTTGCTCCGAGTCTTGCTCTGAGTTTTTCTTTGCTAAAATTTCTTGCATAACTTTGATTCCACGTCGATCTTATGAGTTAGCTGATTCAATTAGTATTTGGGTTCAAGCTCTATGATTTTAGCCATGCAATTTTTAGAGTGTTCACGTATGTTCAGATCTGGTGAAGTTGGTATTTCACTTCATAGTTCCCTTTCGCACTATCATTCATCGACTGATTCGGATAATAAGTATTGAGGTGAGGTTTCCTCTCGTGAGGTTTTGCACTACCGCTTATTTCAATATTATTATTTGGCATTTGGCCTGGATTTACGGTAAATTTTATAAACTATAATTTATTCATATATCACATCATCTCGTGCTTTTCTCGTTTTATTGATCATATTGTACTGCATATTTGATCTGTAGACTGCTATTGGTTCCTGACTGATTACCGATCGAATACTGAATGAATGATTGAATGACTGAATGTCTGAAAGCCTGAATGAATTGAGTCCGGACAACGGTCTCTGTACCAGATTTCTAGTCCAATGAACAACGTGACTTCGGTCCAGAAATGTGAGTTCACATTGGCTCATAAATGATCGATTATACGGATCCTACTTGAATACGTGGGAAAAAGTGATAAACCGAATGTTGGAGGGAGCCACCTCTTTAGCCTACGATATTCACTTCAGAATTCTGAACAGTCACTGCATTTAACTTGACAGATACTCCATACTGATCTGTTCTTACTAATTCATGACATCTCATATTGAAATACTGCATTGATATCGTTTGACTTGTGATTAATATATAAAGCCAGTTTTTTCCTCACAAAGTCCTTAAAGACTTAACCTCTATTTTTCTTCTATTTATTATAAATTCCAGATACAGGATTTCAGGATCTCGAGTAAGATCGACGTTGTGGACAGTGAAATATGGGTTTAGCAAGTTTGTGATGACACGAGTGCTTGTGATTGTATCAGTATTTTGGTTATCATGTGTGTAAATTTAAGGATTTATTACGCTTCTGCTACTGTAAGTTTGAAAGTACTAGATTTTACTACAAGACGGGGTCCACAATATCACTCCACATACATATGTTTGGTATGAACATTGGAATGTGAATGACGATTCTCATGGGAATGGCTATTCCCCTTTGGATGGGAATGGTCATTCTCATTCTCCTTTCTTATTTTTGTAAAAAAAAAATTCATTTATATTTAGTTTATTTCTAATAATCTACCTTATATAATTATTTTACTATTATATATAATAATTATTATCACGTATAGTTCATTATTAATATTATGATTTAGTTATTTATTTATTTATTTATTTATTTATTTATCTATCATCATTATTGTTTATAAAATAATAATCAAAAAATTATTATTTATTTATTATTATTAAAAAATATATTATATTATTTTTATTATTATAACTAATATTAATAAAAATAATAATTATTATATTATTTATTTTTATTATTACAATTATTTATTTTTATTATTATAAAAATATTATTATTATATTAAAAATAATTAAAAAAAATTTATTATTAATATATAAGTTAAATTAAACTAAAATCAATAATTTTATAATATTATTAATTTATTATTTAATAATATTTATAATAAGATGATAATAATAATAATAATAATAATAATAATAATAATAATAATAATAATAATAATAATAATAATAATAATAATAATAATAACACATTTGAGTAGCTATTATTTTTTTATTTTGGGTTAAAAATATTTGATTATTAAATATAGTTCCATTTCATTCTTTTTTATTTTTTTCCGATACCAATCATTGGAATGTAATACAAGTAATTCCATTCTCATTCTTATTTCATTCCATAGTTGATTTCATTAATTCTTTATTTCATTTTAATGTACCAATCATGCCCTTAAACTATTAAACCAAGGAAACCAGCATATATAGCATCAAAGATTATCTCATGCATTTGATTCAAAAGCATAAAATAATTTTCATTTTTAACTAAATTTTCGTACGGAGAATTGGATGTGTTAGTCGGGAAATATTAATTAACCATTTAAGCTAATACATAAAATGACACAAACTAATAAATAATAATTTGAGAAAAAATTATTATAGTAAAGCCATAACCTAATAATTAGTTAAGAAAGACAATGAAATTACAAATTAACCCACCTAAAAAATAACTTCTTAAAATAAAGAGTGGAGGACATATAAGGAAATTCACAATTGGATGTGATATATTTAATTTTCATTTTTAACTAAATTTTCGTACGGAGAATTGGATGTGTTAGTCGGGAAATATTAATTAACCATTTAAGCTAATACATAAAATGACACAAACTAATAAATAATAATTTGAGAAAAAATTATTATAGTAAAGCCATAACCTAATAATTAGTTAAGAAAGACAATGAAATTACAAATTAACCCACCTAAAAAATAACTTCTTAAAATAAAGAGTGGAGGACATATAAGGAAATTCACAATTGGATGTGATATATTTATATATTCATTCATCAATCAATGTATTCATTACATAACTATTAATGTCCATAACCTAATAATTAGTCATTATTTAAGATAGACAATGAAATTACAAATTAAATCATATAAAAAAATAATTTGCTAAACTAAATAATCCATAACTTAATAATTAGTCGTTACTCATTAGTTAAGATAGACAATGAAATTACAAATTAACCCATGTAAAAAAATAACTTACTAAACTAAACAGTGGAGGACAAATAAGAAAATTCACAATTGGAAGTGTATATCTATATATAAAATATATATATTTATATATTCAATGTATTCAATACATAACTATTAATGTTGATCATAACCTAATAATTAGTTAGTCTTAATAGACAATGAAATTACTAATTAACCTATATAAAAAAATAACTTTCTAAACTAAATAATCTATAACCTAATAATTAGTCAATAGTTAAGATAGACAATCAAATTACAAATGAACCCATATAAAAAAATAACTTGCTAAACTAAATAGTAGAAGACATATAAGGAAATTAGCCATTGGAAGTGATATATTTATATATATAGGCTGCGTTTACTTAGTGGGATGTGATTACATATGGATAAATCATACTAGGACTATTAAAATGACTTTAAAGGATGTGAAATAATAATGGATAAACAGTAACATGTTTACTTTGAGTTATTAATTTTGAGATTGAAATAATGATTGAGGGACGAATTACATTTTTACCCTCCATTAATGATAAATAATCTTAAGTTTACTTTTGTATTCATAAAATTTGGATTGAATTATTATTGAATATTTTAAATTATTATTGATTCACATGTGAAACATTTTCATTTAACAAAATTATTGGGTATAAAAATATGTATTTTTCATAGTTACATAAAATTGATAAATTTAAGAAAAAAAAATCTTTCTCTCATGAACGAAGAAAGTAAAATGATATATGATACATCAAATACAATTCAAAACATTTACCACATGCATCATAATACGATAAACTATGATATGCAAGAAACAAAACTAAATTTTTAGCCATAAATACAGTGAGGTTGTAATTAATTTTGAAAATTAAAATTGCATAAAAAAATTAATTTAACAATTAAAACTTCTATAAGAATGAATATCCTTGGAATAAAAATAAACATAATATGTTATTGATATCCATAAACAAAATTCAAAGATAGAGTTATAAATCAAGGGAACGTAGATTAGGTTTTATGTGGATTTTTTTCCACAAATATAGATCAGATGAGTTATACCTTGAGAAATGAAGGATGAGATATCACGTGAAATGAGGGTTGAATGACGGACATTTAGATTAATTGTGGAAAATTAACTTTTTGTAAGTAAACAAGAGATAAAGTTGAATTAATAAACTCATCATAGGTTTATCAAGCCAAGTAAACGCAGCCACAGAGAAGAAGAAGAAAGATAGAAGAGAAGAGATAGAGATAGAGATAGAAGAGGAAGATAGATAGAATAGAAGAAGAATATATAATAAACGTTGTATCATAAATGTCATAATTCATTTATTTTTAAAAAATAAATGTTATTACTTTTATTACATATGATGAATTCAAGAATCAAAGAAATATTTACATTCCGAGAAGATGGCGATTTAGGCTCAGAAACATGGTATATCCAAGCATTTAATTCCTCAAAAAAAAAAAAAAAAAAAGAAGTTGGTAAATAAATTTCATCACGTGTATATGAATCCGAGTGTGGAGTGTAGCATCAGTAGTCATCATCCAGCCTTACAATTGTGGGTATTTGGCCATGGTTAACGAAATCAATCTTATTCAATCTCACACAGCAAAGAACGTTTTCTGGCAGTTCTTCGGGCTTCTGTGCCTGTTTAATTTGTTGAAAGATTAATTTAATTAGTTCCATTTTCCCCACACACACATGCAGAGTTAGGAAAATGTAACTAGCGAACCTGAATTGTTAGCCCGAGATCGAGTATTCCATCTCTTAGACGCTCACGGAATGCATCAAGTCCCTTTCTTGCTATGTAGCTGAAGCGATGAATATCAAGATCGATCTCCAAGTAGTTGGGGCCCTACATTATGCAGAGATATATATATATATATATATATATATATATATATATATATATTTAATACAGATTTTCTTGGTTTTACGTACATGGATAGGAGGGCAAGGGGGGAAGATGTTCCACCTGATAAAAGTTATGTTGAGGGCGAGAAAGAACAGGCTTCTCATTATAAGCATGCAGAAGTTTTCTTTCAGTGGAACACGACACCAGATCCTCTGGATTCACCACACCAACCATAACTTTCAGCCTTTCCCTGAATGGGACTATCGACTCTTTCGTGAATCCTCTAACCTTTTCCATATCATCATCCACCAATCTCTACACCCAATAAACAAAATGTTCACATGGAAATGATCCAGACAATGTATATCTTGCAGTTGCAGTGGCCTACTGTTCAAACTAGCTACGTACCTAAGTACCGAATACCTAGCTAGCAACCATATATATTTACCTTGATCATGTCTTGAAACTCTGGAGATATGTCTTTCTCAAAACTCTCCGAAAGTTTAAAATACAGTACAAGGCTCAAGCCCTCCCCATTGGCGTCACCAAGAAACATTGGTGCCGGATAAGTGGGCAGCTGCCACCAATAAGAAACGACCCAAGCCCATGTCAGATTACAAAAAATATTCTGTTTTCAAAATATATATGTTACCTTTAGGCGCACCATGAAAACCTAAGTTGTTTGAATATCGCGCAAAATCACCTGAATGTTGACAATCAGAAGTGGAGGCAGTTTCGTGTCTGCTTTTATAGAAGGTAGATCAAGGTGCTGCGCAATGTGGTCTATCTTTCTTGCAGTCGTAAATAAATCAACACCAATCGGAGCGTACGGACTCATGTTGGGTGCATTGCATTTCTTCTTTTCCCTGCAAATAGTAAATTGTCAAGGAAGCAACAGCGTCGATGCTCCATATTCTTTCGTGTTCATAACAACATACCTAAAGTAGTTTTCTCCACGTAGCTTAAAAGTTGAAGGCTCAATCTCAGACCAAGTTCCAGATGTCGGCTTTTCTTCTTTACAACATGGAATCATAAGTGCCACTCTTGGACGATACAAATACTTTGTTGATGCACCTAGATTGACAAAAAATCGCGGCAGTTAAATAAGAAACATACATGATTCTGTTTTGCTATATATTGACACTGTCAGAAACTACTTTAATTTAAAAAGAGCAGAACGTAACTCATAGGAAGTCTCGCAGCTGAAATTATACATTAAGGTATGCACATGCATGGGATGGGTATTGACAGACAAATGATCCTAAAATAACTACCCAAGGACAGCTTAATTATGTCAGTAGATTCGAAACGCCAATCAAGATTTTCTTAATCAGTAATTTAAACTTGGACGAAATATACTTACAAAATTCATTATCTACTGCATCAACAGATGTCCTCGTAACAGAGAGCCTAATTACAGTTGATTTCCTTCTATGAGATTGGGTGACACAGCTCGAGTCGAGGTGGATCATGTCGTTGAAACTTACAGAATGAGCTAAACCTGGCAAGACTGACTTCAATAAGCACTCTGTACTTTTCTCCTCGTTGTCTTTCTTCTCATCCTTCACAAACTTGAAACTTGCATAGGCACGATCCAAATCTTTCTTCTTTTTCATATCAGACTCGTCACTCTTCAATAAACCAAAAAGTTCTTTTCCATAGGTATTTACAATCGTATACTCATTTGGCTCCTTCACTCCCTCTTGGCTCACGTCTATTTTCAGGAATCTTTCGTGGTATTCTTTGGAGTTGCGCTTACCATCAACAAAACATGATGAAGTTTCATACTGAAGCACTTGTCCATTGCAGACACCAGGAATAAAATCTACCCAAGATTAAAAAAATAATGGTTGGAATTAACAAATGAAATTAACGTATTATATATTCTATCAAATTTAGTAACAAATTAAACATTTGGTTATTCATGCCAGCTTGTTAAATCATCCTTTTTTTCTTAACAGAGAACAAAGTTTGATGTTGTTTACCTCCATGTACACTGCTAAAGTCATCGTCCGAGTCAGAGTCTAGTAAGCTGAGTGTGTCGAACCAATTATCTTCGGGACAATAACCTATAAAAGCATAAATCTTGCATTATTTCAATTTGCCAGGATTTTGTAGTTAAAGAAGTTTGAGTGTTCAGTCAAGATTCCTACAGACTACTCAGTACACTCAAGATGATGGCGTGGGATCTGTCACAGCAGCTTGTAAAACGAGAGAAAATTATGCTCCAAACATTAAACTCATTCAACTTCACAGAAATTCCGAGTTTGAGAAGATTCTAGGACTTGCATACCATTAGCATCAATTTGGCTATGGTGCCATTGCAACTGTGTGAGGTGGAATGTGGAGTTTGAGACCTCAGATCTTCTGCAGGTCGTAGTTGTGTGGACAAACTCGCTAACAGCAAAATCTGAAACTCTAGCGCCAGCATTGCTTTTCCTTTTCAAGTTTCCATCCGTAGCTGAATTCAGACGATGCCTTTTAGCACGTCCACGGCGTTTCCTTCTTGCTTTAATAGTTTTCACCGGAGTAACTGCTACAGCATGATGAGAGGATACACAAGCGCCCATAACCGTGTATCAGCCTCGTATCTCTACAACAGTGTAGAAGACAATAATTATGTCCGTACTTCCTAAGCAGCTGCAAGCCCAGAAAATCAGGTTTATTTAAGTCAGTGGAACGGAACTATATATAATTTTATTAAAAAAAAAAAAAAAGACACAAAAAATTTGAAACCTTTTCAAATATCCCTGCCTGGCCCTTTCTCGATGTAAACTTATATTTTGCCTTTTCGGATGAGAATAAGCATATCCTAGCTCTCTCTGGTGGGCTCTCCTTTGCTAATCATTTCAGGAAGTAATGAATCCTACCAACTTGTACTCTCGACTCCCCTTCAGAGAAACCATTAAAGAAACTAAGAAAATAGATTTGATTACAGAAACACATTTCAAATCAGTAACTCAATGTCCCATCTCTTTGTAACAAAGATTACAAATATTGGTGGCAAACCAAATGGAATACTAAACTGAATACAAAGGCTTCATGATCTCTCTCATACAGTACCCCACTTAAATTGCCTGTTTCAAATCAGTAACTCAATCTGATTTTGGAACGTCGCTTTCAAATTAATCAGATATGTTATGATATAAAAGAAGCTGATGATACATACAAGCAGGGGCGGACCACGAATTCAGTAGATAGAGGATGTGAATTTAACATAATAATTTGGTTGGAAACTTTCGTTTTATCATAAATAAATAAATAAACTATGAATTTTGCTTTCCCTATTGGCCACTCAACTGGATCACATTCATGCAATAAGCAATACAAGAGCAATTGGTGAAAGAAAACGTTCACAAGAAGCAAATGTGTGGATGTGCCACGGTTCAATGCAATACAAATAAACACAACAAATATCATTGTCGCTTTCAACAACACTTGAGATAGAAAGACCATACAAAATCTTGAGATCATCATCCTCGAATAAATTGAAATTTTCAAGATAATTCACAATTCAATTGCCAGATCACAATCCCAACAAAATTCCACGCACCACCACTCAAATAAATTAACAGCCGAAAATTCCAAAGCTCATTCATATTCTCCCCAAAATGGATGGGGGAAAAAATACAGAAATAAACATAATAGCATCACAACAGACAACAAATTAATCAAAAAAAAAAAAAAAAGTCCCGCAGAGGCAAAATTCATGTCAAACCACCAAACACCACCACCTCGTCTCAATACGATGGAAGAAAGATGATAAATTTAACAACATCGGCCAAAGCTATAGACACGTTTGTGTCATGCATGCATCTGCATGTCTGGTGAGATTCAGACCTGAAAAAGAGCTTCTGGGGGAGAAGGAGATGTGGGCAATAACGATTTCCAATTCAAAACCTTTTCCCCCGTGTCTCTTCTCGAATAAAAATGGAGTCTTTCTTTAGTATGAATTTCTTATTTCATAGAAGATTTTGTCTCTAAAAAAGTATCCATGTGTATATATATTGCGGAAAAGATGGAAGAGATGTGGGAGATGATCAAATTAACGTAGTTGGCTCAGTTTAGCGTCGTGCCACTTTTCTCGGTTGTATGGCTGCAGGTAGCCATGAATTTTGCAAAAGAAATTAAGACCAAAACAGAATAGCTAGAGACGTGGTGCTATTTGCTGGTATATTATCAGTCGGTTTAGATTAATAATAATTGAGCCAGCAAGATCAGATATAGCATTTTGGGAGATAGTAAATAACTAAAAGAAAATATATATATCTATTACTGCTATTATGTAAGAGACAATTAGTTGGTCTCTTGGTATGCCAAAAGTAAAAAATAAATATTAAAAAAACACACACAATAAACCACTTTCCTTCACTATTTCAATTTTTTTTTTTTTTATAGTTATTTCTCCCATTTTTCCTCTCAAATTTTGTATGTAATATATAGTACATTCATTTTATTTGAAAATTAATAATAATTTATATTTATTTATCTATTTTCAAATTCCAAATTATTTGAAAAAAAACTAATGGAGTAGAAAATACCTAATAGAAGTAATATGATACTTTGGTTACCATTCTTAACCCAAAAAAATTATTTTTTCTATTATAAATTTATTATATTTTTTTAATTGAAATTAAGTAAAATAAAAATTAATAATTTCCGTCACACACATTGTGTGTGCAAATACGCTAGTATATTATTAAAATTAAGTACCCAGCTCAGCTGCCTGCCTTGATTTATTAGTACATCCTCATGAAAGAGTGGGTGTCCTGCTAGCCAACTTGTGGCTAAGGGCCTTTTTGACTCTATTTGTAAACAATCATTGTTTAATATAATTTATACTCTTTATTGAAATTTACTTTATCTTTTATCATATTGTTATGTTGTGACGTGTTATACGATGTTTAGATAAAGACCTTGAATATACTAAAGTGCATGCAAGATGTGATAGTGGATATGGATGACTATCATGAAACACATCTTGTAATCACTGTATATTCTAAACCAGTCAATAAGGATAAGGATCGCTCAAGATTGAGACTAGCATTTGCGATGCCGAGTACCACGTTTCATTGGTATGGAACATAGAGATGTTCGAAGCATGCAAATGGATATTCATTGGATGAATGATCGAACTACCTATTCGGACTTTCCAAGTGGTTTTCACTAATTGAGTGGAAAAGTCCGTGGTTTTGGTTGTACATCATTAGTCTTTAGTACTTGAAACATCATGGAGACTTTATATGCTAGTACTATACTTTGAATCATTTACCGACTCTATGAGGGTCATCAGGTATCGAGATTGGGTACAGTTACGCCACATATAGGAGTCAATGCTTTGTTGTCAAGGATTCACTACACGCTTGCGAGTGTGGATATCCTATGCAATCTAAGCAGATATTAGTGTGACAAATCTCTGGCCAGAGTACATGATGTGATTTAGGTTAATTGGTTTCCTAGTTGCACATGCGATGTCACTATTTGATCTTCATGATGCATTGCATAGTTATCGAATCTCGAACGACTCTCGATATACCAATGGTTGTTGATTCGATCGGGATATATGGATGAAGGGACCGTACTGTACGCTAACCAAAACCCACTGGTTCTTGCAGGAACTATCAGTGATACCTAGGGAATCATAGGGCGATGTTCCTAGGCGCTCTTATCATGATTCGATGGGCAAGTCGGAAATTGTTATTCCGAGTCACAAGGAGTTGTGAGCCCACGGCTAGGTGTATCCCTGAACCATTGAGGGTTACACAAGTAATAGATTTTTAATCCCCGTTGAGATAATTAAATTTAATGCGTTAAATTTAGCGAATGAGAAGTAGGACTTCTTATCAATGAGTAGAGGGAGTGAGATTTCCTAAAATGACATAAGGATGCCATTTTTGGAAACCACTGAATTCGGATTCAGAAAATTTATCTTGACTTTAAAATATGCAGAAAAGGTTTATGTACACATTGGTAAAATTGGTTTATCAATTTGAGTCACGATGAATTTTATATTAATTTTTGAACATGCGGGATTTGCTTGTCATGCTTGAACTTATGACTAACGGGCCCTAAGCTGTTAGCAGCCCATGTTATAAATAAGTTATTGCAGTACAGAAATTAATTAATTGAGCTCATAATTTTCGAAACCGTAGAGAGCAATCTCCCTAGGTGGCCGACCCCTCCCTTCTATGTGTTTGAAATTCTAGGCTGCAAATTTCAAATTCGCAGTCTAGTTTAACAGATCAAATCTGTTAATTCTCTTTGTAGAAACTTCTGATAGACTTTCTAGTGCAGTCTGTCAGATGGTTTTAAAATTCTATTCGTGGACCTGATTCAGGAGTTGATCGATCGAGTCATCAGTTCCTGGGATATACAAGAAGAGCAGATTTATTTGTTGGAGTCCATAACCTCAAGTTAAGACTTGAGAGGTAAAATTAAATTATGTTTTATTTTACTCTATCTTCTTTTAATCGTAAGGATTTGATACCCACGATCTGGAATCGTTTCAGATAAGAAAATAAAATTTTAAACTTTCGCTGCCTTGGGTATCATATCTGACAGATCTGAGACCGTGTTCCAACAGTGGTATCAAAGCCAGGTTGCTCTCAGATCCAACGATTAAAAATTTATCGATTGTACAAAGCCTCGGTTTTTCAAAAAACAAAAATGAAAAAAAATAATAATTTTTTTGAGGCTGCCCTGCGCGCAGATTGTCTGCACGCAGCAGCCCTGCGCGCAGCTGGGCCGCGCTATGAGGCCCAGCAGCGGTGCTGGGCCCCCGATGGTCGGGGGCTGCCCATGATCTTTCCGGGCAGCCCAGAAAAATTATATTTTTAATTTTTTTGAAATTATGAATTTTGGCCCGTTAATAGTTATTGGGCCCAGTTTTTGGCCCGATCAAAAATTGTTTCGGTTGGTCCACGAGGCATTTGGTCAAAATTGTTTGAACCTAAAATTTTAAGAAAATTAATTTTTGGATAAATTAGAATTTTTGGAAAATTTATATATTTAGTCCAATAAATTAAATTTCATAAAATTAATTATTTTGGTACAATTGATAATAAAATATTATTTTATATATAAAATGGGATTTTCTGTATAAAATATGATTTTATCTATTTATATTTATTGCCATTCTGAATTGCATGTTATCTAATCATTTAATTGAATTAAATAATTGGATAAAAGGATGATCGATTGCTATGACCTATTTTTAGGTGTATGTTAGGTTATTTACATTTGGTTTTATTATTGTTGTTGATTTTTTATTAATGGGCTTGTATTATGGCCCAATTTGATTTGTCATTTGTAATAAAAGTGGGTCTGGTTTATGGCCCGTTCCCACCCTTAAAATATGTATCCCCTACTTGTCATCGTAATTTATTATAAATTTATTAGAATTAGTGGGAGATAAAGATTTGAAAAAAATGGTGGGCCCAACAGACAATAATAAAGACCAAAGAAATATAAATTGGAATCTCAATGTAATAAGATTGCATTGCATACTTTCATATCACCTAGAATTGGACCTAGACTCGTGATTGGCAACCACGGGTCGATTAGATCAAGGCATCGATCATCTTTTATTTAATATTTGATATTATTGTTGTATGCATGTTTAGACTAAATTGCATGAATCCCGCGAGCATACAAACTTAATTAAATGATGAGACAATTTTTCAAAATTAAAAATCCCTTATTTTAAATATGATTTAAAATTAATATCAAGTTTAACAAAAGGGAAAATTAAATATAGTTTATATTTTCCCACCTTCCATCAACTATCAATGCATGTTGGATGCTACCCGCGGCCGTGGTCCGACTCATATTATTGGTGAAAGAGTGGGTGCCCGGTGAGCCAACTTGTGGCTAAGAGCTTTTATGACTCTATGTATAAACAATCTTTTGTTTAATATAATTTACACTTTTATAATGGCATTTACTTTATCTTTTATCATATTATTATGTTGTGACATACTATAAGATGTTTAGATGAAGACCTTGAATATACTATAGTGTATGTAAGATGTGGTGGCACATGGGGATGGTTATCATGAAACACATCTTATAGTCACTGTATATTCTAAACAGTTCCTGGTCGATTGAGTCGTCCGTTAATAAGGATAAGGATCGCTCGAGATTGAGACTAGCATTTGCGATGCCGAGTACCACGTTTCATTGGTATGGAACATAGAGATGTTCAAAGCATGCAAATGGATATTCATACGATGAATGATCGAACTACCCTATCCGGACTTTCCAAGTGGTTATCACTTATCGAGTGGATAAAGTCCGCGGTTTTGGTTGTACACCATTAGTCCTTACTACTTGAA
Organism: Henckelia pumila; assembly: GCF_033568475.1. Taxonomy (NCBI): domain Eukaryota; kingdom Viridiplantae; phylum Streptophyta; class Magnoliopsida; order Lamiales; family Gesneriaceae; genus Henckelia; species Henckelia pumila. Next base: position 201,952,277 of record NC_133122.1, read on the forward strand.
ACATCATTGAGACTCTATATGCTAGTACTGTATTTTGACACGTTTATCGACTCTATTGGGGTCATCAGGTGTCGGGATTGGGTACAGTTACGACACATATAGGAGTCGATGCTTTGTTGTCAAGGATTCACCACATACTTGCGAGTGTGGATATCCTATGCAATCTGAAGAGATATTAGTGTGACGAATCTCTGGCCAGAGTACATTATGTGTTTTAAGAAATGGTTTCTTAGTAGCACATGCGATGTCACTATTTGATCTTCAAGATGCATTGCATAGTTATCGAATCTCGAACGACTCTCGATTTACCAATGGTTGTTGATTCGATCGGGATATATGGATGAAGGGACCGTACTGTACGCTAACCAAAATCTATTGGTTCTTGCAGGCACTATCAGTTATACCTAGGGAATCATGGGGCGATGTTGCTAGGCGCTCTTACCATGATTCGATGGGCAAGTCGGAAATTGTTGTTCCGAGTCACAACGAGTTGTGAGCCCACGGCTAGCTGTATCCCTGAACCATTGAGGGTCACACAAGTAATGGATTTTTAATCCCCGTTGAGATAATTAAATTTAAAGAGTTAAATTTAGTGAATAAAGAAGTGGGACTTCTTATTTAAGAGTAGAGGGAGTAAGATTTCCTAAAATGACATAGTGATGGACAATTTTGGAAACCACTGAATTCGGATTCAGAAAATTTATCTTGACTTTAAAAGATGCAGAAATGGTTTCTGTGCACATTGGTGAAATTGGTTTATCAATCTGAGTCACGATGAATTTTATATTAATTTCTGAACATGCAGGCTTTGCTTGTCAGGCTTGAACTTAGGACTAATGGGCCCTAAGCTGTTAGCAGCCCACATTATAAATAAGTTATTGCAGTACAGAAATTAGACACAACTTACACTCAGATTTTCGAAAACCCTAGCCTCCAGTCTAGGAATTTCGGCCGCCCCCCTCTCTCTGTCTTAGAGAATTTTTAGTCTGCGAATTTCGAATTTGCAGTCTGAATTAGCAGATCATATCTGTTCTATCTCTTCGTAGAAACTTCTGATAGACTTTCTAGTGCAGTCTATCAGAGGGATTAAACTTCTGTTCGTGGACCTGATTGAAGAATTGTTCGTTCATCAGTTCCTGGGATATACAACAAGAGCAGTTTAATCTGTTGGTGTCCATAATCTCGTTTCGAGATTTTAAGGTAAAATTTATATTGTTTAAATTTTATATTATCAATTTTAATCGTAGGAATTTGATACCCATATGGAATCGTTCCATATAAAATTTTAAAACTTCCGCTGCACCGGGTATCACTTTCTTTTTCAATCCGGAGAATGACCGTGTTCCAACAATTGGGGGGCCCGTTCGCCAAAAAGTTGTGCATTGAGTAGACAATTGTTATAAGTTGGGTGGAACTCCCATGGGATCGGCCCATATTATTGGGGATTCACATGGCAACCGTCCATCACAACTTAATATTGATGGGTCAACTTGGCATATCACTTTAAACGGCGTCATATTATTGGGCTCTTTATTGGATATGAGGTAAAAACATGGAGGTTGCTCTAGCAGCAATTGAACTCTACCTTTTTAAAATTATAATTGGCTGATTTTATTCGGAACTATAATTTGTAGATTGGGCTCCATGTTCCTACTAAAGAAAATGGTTTTCTCGTTTTCACTAGAGGGTGGTGAAATAGTTAAAATAGTGGGAGAGTAATTCATAGAATTAAACTTGCCTTATTTTATGTCTTAGTAAATTAATTAAACAATCACTGATTATTGTCTGTATCTTTTCAGTATATCGGTACAATGAATTCGCGTAATCCGCTCTTTTCCATTCTCGAACAAAACAAACTAACTGGCGCAAACTATACGGAATGGTTCCGTAAGTTGAAGATTGTCCTATGCTCGGAAAAGATTTTCTAAGTGTTAGAAAAGTCTCCTCCGAAGGAAGCCCCAGCTGATGTGAGTCCGGAAGAGTTGGCCAAACTAGATAAATGGTGGGACCATGATATCAAGGCCAAATGCTACATGCAGGCTTCGATGTCTGATGAACTTCAGAGGCGATTTAAGGATGCAGTGAATGTTGCTGACATTCACAAGACCCTCAAGCAACTTTTTGGAGCTTAGTCGAGATCTGAGCGGTACGCCACTGTCAAAGAGCTGATGACATGCCGCATGCGAGGTGGGACTTCGGTCCGTGAGCATGGAGTACACATGATTTGGCTCATTGAAAAATTGGTGACCCTCGAGTTGACATTGGAGCACGAACTGTGTGTGGACTTACTGCTTCTTTCTCTTCCTTCATCGTTTGACGGTTTTGTGCTGAACTTTAATATGAACAAGATAGAGGCCACCCTTGAAGAGATGGTCAATATGCTTGTCACTTATGAGGCCACTTTCAAGAAGGATAAGACGGTTCTCTTGGTGGGATCCTCTTCGTCTACTAAGAAGGGGACAAATGCAAAGGGTAAGAAGCATTCTGCCCCACCCAAGAAAACATGGCCCAAGAAGAAGAACAAGACAAAGGCTTCAAACATAGACAAACATGAAGATGTTTGCCATCACTGCAAGAAACCCGGTCACTGGAAGCGCAACTACAAAGAATATCTCGAGCAGTTGCGAACTGCAAAGGGTATGTTTTATATTGAAATAAATGTTTCACTTAATACTACTTCTTGGGTATTGGATACCGGATGTGGATCTCACATTTGCAATGATTTGCAGTTATGTCAAGAAGTCGTAGGCTGAGGATAGGTGAGACCCAGTTAAGGCTCGAAAATGGTTCCAGAGTTGAAGCCAAAGCTGTGGAAGATGTTTATTTAATTTTGCAGAACAATTTTAAGTTATTTTTTAGATACGTTTTATTTGTGCCAGATTTGGTTAAAAATATTATTTATGTTTCTATGCTTGATAGAGATGGTTTTTTTTGCAATTTTGTGAATGAGATTTGCAATATTTACAAGAATGAATGTTTGATTGGATGTGGACAACTAGAAATTGATCTATATAACTTGAAATTAAAAGACGTTCCAGTTAATTATGTTGATAAACCGGTAACAACAATAAAAAGAAAGAACGATAGTCAAAACCCGGCAAATCTTTGGCACGCTAGACTAGGTCATATTTTCTCACGGAGGATGAACAAGTTAGTGGGAGAGGACATGTTTGATATGTCAGACATAAACTCTCTACCTACTTGTGAGTCCTGCCTGAAAGAAAAAATGACTAAGACACCTTTTAAGGGAAAACCTGAGCGTAGTCAAAATCTGTTAGATTTGATCCATACAGATGTTTGTGGCCCATTTAGTATTGGCACTAAATCTGGTCACACCTACTTCATTACCTTTACTGATGATTATTCAAGGTATGGGCATTTATATTTAATGAAATATAAATCTGAATCATTTGAAAGGTTCAAAGAATTCAAAACTGAAGTAGAGAATCAACTAGGAAAAAAATATTAAAGCACTTCGATCTGATCAAGACGGTGAATACTTGAGTACCGAGTTTTTAGACTATTTGAAAGAAAATGGAATTCTTTCTCAGTGGACTCCTCCTGCCACACCTTAGCTTAATGGTGTAGCAGAGCATCGTAATCAAACTCTGTTGGACATGGTTTGATCTATGATGAGCTTCACTGAGCTCCCACATTTGTTTTGCTGCTATGCACTTGAAACGGCGGTATTGTTGTTGAAAAATGTCCACACTAAAGCAAGGAATAAAACTCCATACGAATTATGGACTGGCAAAACTCCTATGTATTCGTACTTGAGGATTTGGGAATATCCTGCTTACGTGAAGCAGACAGTGGGAGATAAGTTGGATAGTCGATCCACCTTGTGTTATTTTGTAGGGTATCCGAAGAATTCGATCGGATATTACTTCTATCATCCTACTGAAACAAAAGTGTTTGTTTCTAGGAATGCCACCTTCCTGGAGAAGGAGTTCTTACTTGAAAAAAAAGGCAAGATGATGAAACTCGAAGAAGTTCGAGAAGAACTCGAGATACAAAATAACGATCCCACACCTCAGGAACCAATAAATGACACGCCACTTCTTAGAAAATCCAAAAGAGCTTCTAGACCTCCTGTTCGACTTAATCTCCTACTTGAAGGGGATCAAAGTGAACCCATCATTGGATGTGATCCAAGAAACTTCAAGGAGGCAATTTCTGATGCCGATTCGAATTTATGGCTTGAAGCCATGCAGTCTGAAATAGACTCCATGCATGCAAACCAAGTTTGGTTTTTAGTAGATCCTCCCGATGGAATTGTTCCTATAGGGTGTAAATGGATCTACAAAAAAAAACTTGGGCCTGATGGTAAGGTGCTGACCTACGAGGCACGATTGGTCGCAAAAGGTTATACACAAAGACAAGGTGTTGACTATGATGAAACCTTTTCACCAGTCGCAATGTTCAAGTTCATAAGAATCTTAATTGCCATAGCAGCATGGTATGACTATGAGATATGACAGATGGATGTGAAGACTGCGTTCCTTAATGGAAACATTAAGGAAGAGATCTATATGATGCAGCCCGAGGGCTTCACATCCATGGGAATCGAGCTAAGTATGCAAGTTTCAGAGATCAATTTATGGTCTCAAACAGACATCAAGAAGTTGGAATTCCTCAATTCTAGGAATACAGATCTATAGAGATAGGTCTAAGAGAATGATAGGACTCACTCAAGCGACCTACGTCGACACCATATTGAAGAGGTTCTCTATGGATGAGTCCAAGAGAGGACATCTACCTATGTGTCATGGAGTTTCTCTATCCAAGTCAATGTCTTCAAAGACTGACGAAGAGATAGAGAAAATGACACACGTGCCATATGCGTCAGCTATAGGTAGTATCATCATGTATGAAATGATATCTACCAGACCGGATGTAGCCTTTGCTCTAAGTGTCACGAGCAGATATGAGGCCAACCCCGGTCAAATGCATTGGAAAGCTATGAAGGATATTTTTAAGTACTTGAGAAGGACTAAGAATATATTCATGATTTATGGGGGAAGAGAATTGAAATTGGAAGGCTATACTGACTCTAGCTTCCAAAGCGACATGGATGACTCGAAATCAACCTTTGGATTTGTATTCATGCTCAATAGCGGTGCTGTCTCTTGGACGAGTTCCAAGTAGGACACCACAGTGGATTCCACCATTGAGGCAGAGTACATTGCAGCATCAGCTGCTGCTAAAGAGGCTGTTTGGATGAGGAATTTCGTCCAAGAGTTGGGGGTCATTCCTAAAGCTGTTGGTCCAGTCCCGCTGTACTGTTACAACACTGGTGCCATTGCTCAGGCAAAGGAACCAAGATCTCATCAAAGATCCAAACACATACTGAGGAAATACCACAACATCCAGGAGATCGTGGAAAGAGGAGACATTACTGTCGAGAGAGTGGCCTCTGCAGACAATATCGTTGTACTAAGCCCTTGCCAGGATCATTATTTGACAAACATCGCGAAGCAATGGGACTACGTAGTATGACTAGTTGGCTTTAGGGCAAGTGGAAGATTGAAAGAGTGGGTGCCCTGCTAGCCAACTTGTGGCTAAGGCCTTTTTGACTCTATTTGTAAACAATCTTTGTTTAATATAATTTACACTCTTTATTGGAATTTACTTTATATTTTATCATATTGTTATGTTGTGACGTGATATACGATGTTTAGATAAAGACCTTGAATATACTAAAGTGCATGCAAGATGTGATAGTGGATATGGATGACTATCATGAAACACATCTTGTAATCACTGTATATTCTAAACCAGTTCCTAGTCAATTAAGCCATCCGCAATAAGGATAAGGATCTCTCAAGATTGAGACTAGCATTTGCGATGCCGAGTACCACATTTCATTGGTATGGAACATAGAGATGTTCGAAGCATGAAAATGGATATTCATTGGATGAATGATCGAACTACCCTATTCGGACTTTCCAAGTGGTTTTCACTAATTGAGTAGAAAAGTCCGTGGTTTTGGTTGTACATCATTAGTCTTTACTACTTGAAACATCATGGAGACTCTATATGCTAGTACTATATTTTAACTCGTTTACCGACTCTATAAGGGTTATCAGGTGTCGAGATTGGGTATAGTTACGACACATATAAGAGTCAATGCTTTGTTGTCAAGGATTCACCACACGCTTGCGAGTGTGGATATCCTATGCAATCTGAGGAGATATTAGTGTGACAAATCTCTGGCCAGAGTAAATGATGTACTTTAGGTTATTTGGTTTCCTAGTTGCACATGCGATGTCACTATTTGATCTTCAAGATGCATTGCATAGTTATCGAATCTCGAATGACTCGCGATATACCAATGGTTGTTGATTCGATCGGGATATATGGATGAAGGGACCGTACTGTACGCTAACCAAAATCCACTGGTCCTTGCAGGAACTATCAGTGATACCTAGGGAATCATGGGGCGATGTTGCTAGGCGCTCTTACCATGATTCGATGGGCAAGTCGAAAATTTTTGTTCCGAGTCACAAGGAGTTGTGGGCCCACGACTAGGTGTATCCCTGAACCATTGAGGGTTACACAAGTAATAGATTTCTAATCCCCGTTGAGATAATTAAATTTAATGAGTTAAATTTAACGAATGAGAAGTAGGATTTCTTATCAATGACTAAAGGGAGTGAGATTTCCTAAAATGACATAGGGATGTCATTTTGGAAACCACTGAATTTGGATTCAGAAAATTTATCTTGACTTTAAAATATGCAGAAAAGGTTTCTCTACACATTGGTAAAATTGGTTTATCAATTTGAGTCACGATGAATATTATATTAATTTCTGAACATGCGGGCTTTGCTTGTCATGCTTGAACTTATGACTAACGGGTCCTAAGCTGTTAACAGCCCATGTTATAAATAAGTTATTGCAGTACAAAAATTAATTAATTGAGCTCATAATTTTCGAAACCCTAGAGAGCAGTCTCCCTAGGTGTCCGACCCCTCCCATCTCTGTGTTCGAAATTCTAGGCTGCAAATTTTGAATTTGCAGTCTAGTTTAACAGATCAAATCTGTTAATTCTCTTCGTAGAAACTTCAGATAGACTTTCTAGTGCAGTCTGTCAGAGGGTTTTAGAATTCTGTTCGTGGACTTGATTCAGGAGTTGATCGATCGAGTAATCAGTTCCTGAGATATACAAGAAGAGCAGATTTATCTGTTGGAGCCCATAACCTCAAGTTAAGACTTGAGAGGTAAAATTAAATTATGTTTTATTTTACTCTATCTTCTTTTAATCGTAAGGATTTGATACCCACGATCTGGAATCGTTCCAGATCAGAAAATAAAAATTTTAAACTTCGCTGCCTTGGATATCATATCTTGACAAATCTGAGACCGTGTTCCAACACCTCATGAATATCCCCGGCCCGAACTTTGTCTTGGAATTTGAACATGCATGAATGATTAATAAAGAAATTTCTTAAGCGCGCGAGAAATTGTGTGAAAACAAGCAAAATCATTATATTAATGATCTAAATCTAAGCTAGCTAGTTCAGTAGTTCACGAAGCTGCAGATTGGTAGAAGATCAATTGAGTTCCACAGCAACAGTTCCCCGTCTTGATTCAACGAATCTTCAGAATCCCCTTCTCGTCCATTAATCACCTTATCTTTCTCATGATCTTTCTTGTGTACCATCTCTAGTTCTTGGTTTTTACAGGCATTTTGAAGCCTGGTGAGCTGATCGAACCTGTCCAATGAAGATTTCATCTTCAGTTTCAAGCACTCAGGGATCCCATTAAACGCGTAAAGTGACGCCGAAAATTTCCTCTCGTAATCCATTCTCTTCATAGCCTCACTGAGGATCAAGGCCGGTTTATCTTCTTGATCCATGGTTACCTTGGAAATTTCTTCAGTAATTTCAAATATTGGTGAGTAGTCGATCGAAACGAACTGGAAGTCCACTGCTAATTCCAGGCTGGTATCACTTGTATTGTCCAATTCCAGTTCAGGGAGGAAACTATCAGGATTTTGTTCAAAGACTTGACAGTTGCTCTCATCGGTTTGTGCCATGCATGATTCAAAACTTTCGGAAACAATCATGCCACTATTTTGATCCAGGGCATAATCTTCATCAGATTCGTTGAGAAAATCAGTGAAATGGGATTCTGAGAAATCATCCGAGTACTCCAATATTAATGTTCTCTTCTCATCATGATTATATGATGAAGGTATTGAAGAGGAAGAAGAAGACAAAGACGCGGCCGCGGCCGCACAAGGAATTGGATTTGAGTTAGCCATGATCAAGACATTATTCCTTGCCTTGAGCCTGTTGATAAGAAGATTCGTAATTTTTGAAGGTAAGGCCGGAGTTGAAGAAGCATTAGGCCAGAAATATTTTGTCCTCGTATTCGCCCCACGAAGCAAACATACGGCCTCATCATATGCCCTGGCGGCCTCCTCTGCCGTGTCAAACGTGCCTAGCCACACTCTTATCTTCTGTATGGTATCTTTTATCTCGGCCACCCACCGCCCAGACGGCCTCTGTCGAACGCCCACAAACCATTTACGTGCTCTCCGAACTCCACCTAATGCCGCCTCCTTCACCGTCGTCTCGTCCCATGAGCCAGCATTAATAACTTCTATGTGGTTAATTTTTTCATGATCATCCACAGCGTCACAAGTTTTTCTTTTCCTCACCATGTTTGCTTGGTTAATTTTAGGAGTGAATCGGCTTTTTGTAGGCTTAATTTCTTGTTGGTTAATGACGTTAGTTGATGTGGTGAACAAGAAGATCTTATCGGAGAGGACCTTATATAGGCTGAATAATTTGGTAGTCTTTTTTTTATCTGGCCTCTTCTGTTTCTAACGCTAATTTTCAGGTTAATGGTATATTTTGTATAAGATCTGTACAATGTCTTCTTCTTCTTCTTTTTTATTTAGTAAAATTTATAGTTTTGTTTAATTTTTAACTACAGGTCCATCATCTTACTATCTTATTAAAGTAGAGACCCTTTAATTACTTGATTTAAAATTATCATTATCTCCTAACTTAATTTTTAATAAAACAAAAATTATCGGGAAAAATAATCATTTTATAAGGTTTCCTCTTTTCTAGCCATTAAAAGTTCATTTTGTGCCCTTTGATATTATTTTATTTACAAATATGACATTCATTTTATAGAATATTTATTTAGAAAAACGTTATATCTATATTTTTTTAATTATAGAATTTATTATTTATTGTGTTTTTTAAAAAAACAAAATATATGCACGCAACGCGTGCAACGGAATACTAGTTACAATTATATCTAAATTTGCTAAAAATTCAAATTGGCTTAAATTAATAATACATGATTCCCGAGAACGAGTTTGAGTGCAATCAAAATATATGAAAAACAAACTACTTTAACACTTAATTTAGAGTTTGAAATCAACATCCACGCTTGGTTAGATCAAATCATTCAAGTTAAGTTTCCTTTGATTTATGAGATGAGAAAGGAATGATTGTGTAAGGAATAAAAGGTTGGAGCAAACATTTTTCGATGTTGTCACTAGATGTTGACAACATCTTCAATAACACCTTGATTAACATGCAGCGGAAATTAATAAAAGCGTGAATAAAATAAACAAGCAACCAAATAAATAGACTAAGATATTTAAGCAAGAGTATACAATACTCATGCAACGCCTCAGGACAAAACTTTCACTAGAAAATAAATCAAAGAGTTTACAAAACCCTAAAACAAATTAATTATTGTCAAACTCATTTTTTTCAAAAACATGTGAGAAAACAAATAATAAAACATCTTCTAACACATTCTATACAAAATAGAATAAAGAAAAGAAAATAAGTAGATGATCCTTGATTACTAACATCCAAATAAAAATCGAAATGCAAGCAAGAACGTATTAATCTACTTGGTGGCCAAAGAAACCCATAAATCTTGCCTCGATTTGGAAATCTCGGAAATGGGGCTCGAGCTGCTGGAATCGGACTGGAACAGGGGTGATGAGACTCGAGCAGCTTCGCTGGAGGAATGAGTCACCGGGAGGATGCCCTGCTGCGGCGGCCGGAAGGCTGGAAAGGAAGAAAAATGAAGGGCCAATCGTTTGAGGGAGAATGGAGAGGAAGCCGACCAGAGTTCTATCGGGTAAAACTTGAGGAAGGGGAAATAGAATTGGGCAGATGCATTAGAACTAGGTGAATTCCTTTTTAGGCCGTGTAATGGGCTTCTAAGATTGGACTCTCTTTGGGCTTAAATTGCATTCTTAGTGTGTAGGTAAATAATATATAATATACAATATTTTATATGGTGCAAGTAAAAGTGTTAGACCCAAAATTCTCGCAAATACTCAAGTTGAAAATCCAAGAATTAAACACTTTAAATATTCTAATATCACGCTAACGAGTAAAATATTTAAATAACAAATAGAGCGGTTAATATAATTTTAAACAAACTAAACAAACGTTTAAAAGAAATTTAAATAAATACACAAGCGGAAATAAAAACTCTTAAAATGATTTGAACAATTAAAAAGCATTTAAATAAATGATCTAGGCATTTAAAATAATTTAAAATAATTTAAAATAGCTAACCGTTAAACTTAGGTTATTTAAAATAAATTGGACAGAAAAAAATATTTAAACAAATAAGCTAAACAGTTAAAATCTTTTAAATGAATAAAATAAACAATTAAAATCATTTAAATATGAAAGCTTAAACTTTAAAAATATTAAAACAGTTAAGTTGCTTATTAAAAAAATCATTTGAATAAATAATAATAAAATATTCTATTAACACGTAGTGCAAATAAAGAAATTAAATCAGATAAACTTAAAAATAATAATCTTAATATTTATTGAATTAATACATGCGACTTAGTAGATTGGATTTTAGGCGTCACAGGAAGGCTCTTTGATATCTCTTTCCAACGATCTTCAAGAGATCAAAAGTGCTCAACATAAAACTGAAGATCACATCTCTATTATCTGATCATCCATGACAAAAGAAATAGTCATGCTTCAGAAACAATTCAGTTTGATGAATCAATCCTTCACCAAGTTCAAATCAGTAGACACCTCGTTGACTCAACTGCAACAATCTCAATCTTCATTGGATGCCAAATTTGATTTTCTATCCACAAAAGTACAATCCCTAAAGACATTTGTGCTCACTAACTTTCAAGGGATGACAAGACAAGTTGAATATCTGTTTGAACTTTCGCGACAAATTTTATACTATCATGCGCTCCCACAAGCACTCCAATCGCCAGTAGTTCATCAGGGCTAGTCAAGTGGACATCCATTTTCCAGTCGCACTCATAGCGCTCAACGATGACATCCAAGTCAAAGATAGATTCTCAGCACCAACTATTTTATATACACTTATTTTTTGATCTATCTTGTTGAGACACCAGTATTTTGATCATACTTTCTCAGTTTGTGTTTGTCAAAAAGGGGGAAATTAGTTTAGTTTATCAAATTGAATTAATTTTATCAGTTTACTATGATATCAGTCTCTCTAATGTTTTCAAGAACAATCTAAACTCACTACAAATGATGATAAATCTAAGTTTTTTCAAACACCGAAAAAGGAGAAATTGTTGAAAATTTTAAGTTTCGGTATTTGATCTATCACAAGACTAAACTGAACTAACACCTACTTAATTTACTTGCTAAACTTATCGATTGTAGAACCGCTGATCACACAAGAACTCGGAATTAAACTGCTCGCTCATTCAGTTTATTCTATAAGAATGCGGTGCCACATATTTGTTAAAGTGAAGATCATCAAATCAACTATCCTGGAATATTCAAAATGTAACGCCCGGATTTATTTAATTTTAATCCGAGAATATTTAATTTGAAAATATTTAGAGTTTTGATTTAAATTCTAATATTCTTAAATTATTTAGGATTGAAATTGAAAGAAATGATAAGTTGAGGACTGAATTGAAAAGAAGCAAGAATTGGAGGACTAAAGTGAAAATATTGGAAATTTTGGTGGATACTTGTTTTGATTTTGAGTAATCACGTGTAAGCAACTATATTCCATCAGATTGATTCAGAGGTAAGAACCGAGAGAAAAGATCAAAGAAATCCCAAGCTTTTTCTTCATCTTCAAATTGCAATATCTTGAGATTTGGTTATCCGATTTCGATTCTGAAAAGTGTTTTGGAATCCTTGAGATGAGACCTTCGATTTGATGTAAGTTTTCTTTTGATTCATTATGGTTTAAAAATTCAAAAATGGCAGAGATCAGTTGTGATTATGAATTGATGTTGTTGAGCTCGTATTCTTTGTTCTATCGAGTTCGGGTTGAAGGATGACTATCGATTATGTTCTTATGAATTTCCAGCAAGTATTTCGAAATTCCTATCTTATGTTATGCTGGTTTTGATTGATATTCAGCTGATGGAAGATGTATATGTTGATAGACTATGAGTTCGGATTGCCGAATTATACCGATATGCCGTCGAACTTTTGATTTGAAGTTGTTTTGCTTGTTTATATGTGAGCTGCTATTGACATGGATTGGAGTTGATATTTCATTGGCAATTATGTTGTGTTTTCAGTTTGTAAACAAGGGACATCGAGCTCGAGAACGTTAACTTCGAATCGGTAGAAGAAAGATCAATGTTTGAAGCTATTCTATAATGGAGTTTGAGTGGTTCTAAGTGCAGATTTTGATACAAGTCTTGTGATTGTGTTGTTCAGATTTGGAGAGCTTGAACTCACCTTGGAATAATATTTGAAAGGTAAAAGTGGACTACTATTTTGAATGGGATTATAACTCGAGATGGTTTCTATCGAGTTCCCTAAATCACATACTTATTTGCTTATTTTCTTTTACATGCTTTTCTATGAATGGTTGAATGAGTCTTGATGTTAATGAATGCTATTTTGTTGATATATGATGCATTCATCTTGTAAGACTTGTTCTTTGATTTCGAAATGAACGGAAACGTTCGATTAGACGATTTGAGGAAGTATATATGTATGGCCTGGGTGGTTGACTTAGCCTAGCGTCTGATTTACATATATAGTGGCTTCAAAGTCTAGAGAAACAAGATAAGTAGACCCACCTCGATCGGGAGAGTCGGTGGTTAGTTATGATATCTTCTTCTCGGGATCCCAAACGATGAATTAGAGAACCTTGTTTTAAAACATGCATTGTAGTTACTTTTATATCATGAATTTGATATATGCTTTGCTATGCATGTTTAGTTGCTTTTACTAGGAAATATATTTCTCACCGGAGTTATCCAGCTATTGTTGTGTTGTATGTGTCATGGCAATAGGCGGGAGTAGAACAGGGCAAAAGCGATCTTGAAGAACAAGGGATGAGAGAATAGCGTGATGATCCGAGTTTAGATGGTTGTGAGCTGTCAATGTTGTATGGAGTTCAAAAACATGATCATGTTGTAGTTACATATGCCAAGACTTATTTTCTATGAGGTTGTTGTCTTAATAATATACACAAGATATGAGATGATGTATATTAATTCTTAGGACTTGACTTGATATTGTATACAATGTTCCATGTTTGATATATGAGCCTATTATGTTGATTTTAAGGCTTTGAGATGATCTATTTCTATCAACTTATATCATGTTAGAATGCATGTTAGCTTATGATTTTGTATAGGCTATGTATGAGTTGATGTTAGATGAAAATGAATGGAAGGAACTCATTTTGACAGCAAAATTGCATCAGTTGGAATTTCTGGAAAATGAGCCCGCTCGATCGGGTGATTCCTACCAATCGAGTGAAGCCTTTAATTCTAAAGCAGTGAGGTGAGCACATTGGGCTCGCTCGATCGGTGAAGTTTGACCGATCGAGCAAGGCCAACATTGCTTCCACCCGAGAGTTGGGCTTCAGGGCTCGCTCGATCGGTAGCTTTTTACCGATCGAGCGAGGTGCTCCCTTTTAAAAAAAAATTTATTTTATTTAGTATTTGATTTTTTGACTATTATTTACGATGATTTGATTAATGAGAGATTAAAACTCGGGTCATCACAACAGGTGGTATTAGAGCGAGAAAATTCTGGACTGAGTTAGATAGCGAGTAGGGTAGATCGAGTCATCTTCCTTGCTTACTTATTTTATCATGCTATGATTTAATTACATGATTGAATTACATGTTGTAAATGCTAGCATGGTTTACTTTCAAGTATTTTAATACATGATGTTTTATTTATTTTATTTGAAAGTATGATTTATGATGATTAAAGATGCATGCTTACTGGAATATCTGAAATGATTAGAGGCATGTGTTCTGGATATGCTACATGATTATCGGAATTGATTGGAAGCATGTCTTGTTTGAATACTTCGATTATTTCTTTTAAGATTGAATCAGAACCGAGTCTTGATCAGAGGTAAGATGATCAGAGGAGGACTGAGATAGATTTGATGATTATGGTATCCTAACCATTTTGATAATCAGATATGTCTCGACGACCAGGACGACCTCCTCTTAGACCACAGGTTCCTACTCCTATACCAGAGCAGACAGTTCATACTCGTCTGTCGGAACAAACAGTGGTAACACCAATAGTGCCTCAAGCTGCAGTCCCGAGCAATGAACATGGAAGTACCTCTCGAGATATGATAGATATGACTGCCACTCCGATGGAAACACTGCTCAAACGCTTTCAATCATACCATCCGCCTACACTGAAAGGTACTGAGAATGCAGTTGAATGTGAAGGATGGCTTGATGATATGGAGATGTTGTTTGATTCACTTGATTATGGTGATGAGTTGTGAGTCAGACTCATTGGACATCAGTTTCATGAGGTTGCGAAGAGCTGGTGGTCCACGACTAAGAAAGCTTTGGAGTGTAGAGGAACTGTACTTACTTGGAATGTCTTCAAAACTGAGTTTTACCAACGCTTCTTTCCAGTGTCTTAACGCAAAGATAAAGGGGAAGAATTTGCTAATCTGAAGCAGGGAAACTTAAATATTGAAGACTATGTTGCCAAATTCTCTACATTGCTACGTTTTGCTCCACATGTTGCGGATAGTGACGAGGCAATGGCTGATCAGTTCATTAATGGACTGAATTCGGACGTCTTTACTTTGGTGAACACAAGGCGACCGAATAATTTTGCTGATGCTTTGAACAGTGCCAAAGGAGCGAAAGATGGTTTGATACAACAGCGAGGAACTTTGTTTACCGCTCAGCCTCCGAGACAGTCACAAACCTCAGCTCCCATTCCACAACAACCTCCTCGATTTGAAAGTGGTGGTAGTAGCAGTGGCAAGAAAGGATATTTGCAAGCTCGAGGAAAACAGTTTAAAAAGTCAGGGAGCAGTTCTTCGAGTTCCAGTGGTACGAAACAGAAGTCAGGAGTGTTTTGTAACAATTGTGGTGGAGGTCATCCAACCGATCAGTGCCGAGGTGTATCTGGGAGGTGCCATATATGCCATCAGACTGGCCATTTTGCGAGGGTGTGTCCTCAAAGAGGTTCTGGACAGTCACGAGGTACAGATTCATCACGATCAGTGGCTCAACCTGCGAGGCAAGCCTCTTCTATTCATTCCTTCCAACCATCACATCCACAGCAACAGCCAAGGCCAGGAGGGAATCAGACAGGTAGTCAGTCATCGAGACAACAGGCTCATGTCTTTGCACTGACGGAGGAACAGGCATAGGGAGCACCAGATGACGTGATTGCAGGTAACTGTTCTCTTTATGATTATCCTGCATATGTATTGATAGATACAGGTGCATCCCATACGTTTATCTCTGCACGATTTGCTTCATTACATTATTTGCATGTTGAAACATTACCTGTTGTAGTATCTGTTTCTTCTCCTTTGGGGAGAGGTCTTATATCTATTCAGACAGTTAAGAATTGTTTGCTACGGTATGATGGTAATGAGATCGAGATAGATTGTTTTGTGCTTGGTTTGTCTGATTTTGACTGCATTATCGGGATTGATATGCTAAACAAGTACAGAGCTACCGTAGATTGTTTCCAGAAGATAGTGAGGTTCAGACCTGAGATGGCTGGATAATGGAAATTCTATGGTAAGGGTTCTCGTGCTAAGATTCCTCTGATTTCTGTATTATCAATGACACGACTTTTGCAGAAAGGAGCAGAGGGATTTCTTGTCTATACAGTTGATGTTTTGAAAGCTAGCCCGAACCTGGCTGATTTGCCAGTGGTTAGTGAATTTGTGGATGTTTTTCCTGATGAGATTCCAGGACTACCTCCGTATCGTGAGATTGATTTCAACATAGAACTGATGCCAGGTACTGCACCGACTTCTAAAGCACCTTATTGAATGGCACCAGTAGAATTGAAAGAATTGAAAGATCAGTTGGAAGATTTACTGGCCAAGGGATACATTCGACCCAGTATTTCTCCTTGGGGTGCTCCAGTATTATTTGTCAGGAAGAAAGACGGTTCAATGAGATTGTGCATCGACTACCGGCAACTGAACAAGGCAACGGTAAAGAACAAATACCATTTGCCTCGTATTGATGATTTATTTGACCAGTTGCAGGGTTCTTCTGTGTATTCCAAGATTGATCTGAGATCTGGATACCATCAGCTGAGAGTTAGAGATTCTGATATTCCGAAAACTGCTTTCAGAACCAGGTATGGCCATTATGAATTTATAGTTATGCTGTTTGGTCTGACGAATGCTTCAGCAGTGTTTATGGCTTTGATGAACCGTGTGTTTCAAAAATATCTTGATGACTTCGTTATAATTTTTATTGATGATATTCTGATATATTCGAAGAATTTGATTGATCATGCTGAACATTTGAGAATCGTGTTGAAGACGTTAAGAGCTGAGAAACTGTATGCTAAACTGTCAAAATGTGAGTTTTGGCTGAAACAGGTTGTTTTTCTTGGACATATCATATCTGGAAATGGTATATCTGTTGATCCAAGTAAAGTCGATGCTGTGATCAATTGGTCTAGACCTACATCTGTTCCTGAAATTCGTAGTTTCATGGGTTTGGCTGGGTATTATCATCTTTTTATTAAAGATTTTTCTAGTATTGCGAAGCCGATTACGCAGTTAACTCAGAAGAATGCTCCATTTATCTGGTCTGAAGCCTGTGAATCCAGTTTTATTGAGTTGAAGAAGCGACTGACCAGTGCACCAGTCTTGACGATTTCTTCAGGTACTGGTGGTTTCACTGTTTATTGTGATGCATCTCATCGAGGTTTAGGATGTGTATTGATGCAACGAGGTCATGTGATTGCTTATGCCTCGAGACAGTTGAAGCCTCACGAGACCAGATACCCGATTCATGATCTTGAATTGGCCGCCATTGTATTTGCTTTGAAGATTTGGCGACATTATTTGTACGGGGAACAGTTTGAAATCTATTCTGATCACAAGAGTCTGAAATATTTGTTTTCACAGTCAGAATTGAATATGAGACAGCGTAGATGGCTTGATTTGCTTAAAGATTTTGATTGTGAGATTAAATACTATCCGGGAAAATCGAATGCAGCTGCGGATGCACTGAGTCGAAAGGTATGTTCTTTGTCTTTATCAACGATTGGTATATCCCATTTGATTGAAGAATGTTGTCTTTCTGGATTAGTATTTGACACAAATGGTCCGCCTCTGCGACTTTATCAAATTCAAGTTGAACCAGAGTTACTTTTGAGAATTAAAGATGCTCAGAGACTTGATCAGAATGTGCAGAATTCGATTGAGAAAGTCCGATCAGGGCATATATCTGAATATCAGGTTCGAGATGATCTTTTATATGTTAACAATCGCCTTGTAGTGCCTGATATTTCTGATGTGAGACAACAACTACTGAAAGAGGCGCATTGTAGTCATTATAGTATTCATCCTGGAGGTAGAAAGATGTACAATGATTTGAAGACTCGATATTGGTGGAAACCAATGAAGTTCGATATCACTGATTTTGTGTCTCGATGTCTAAATTGCCAACAAGTGAAGGCTGAAAGGAAGAAACCGCCTAGTTTGTTACAGAGTTTATCAGTGCCAGAATGGAAATGAGATCATATTTCCATGGACTTCGTGACGAAGTTACCTCGATCTTCTAGAGGTTATGATGCTATTTGGGTGATTATCAATAGATTGACGAAATCAGCGTGTTTTATTCCTTATCGTATGACATATAGACACGATCAGATGGCAGAAATTTATGTTCGAGAAGTTGTCAGATTACATGGAGTGCCGAAGTCTATTGTATCAGATCGTGATCCTCGATTTACGTTACACTTCTGGCACAATTTACAGAATGCTTTGGGTACTCAGTTACACTTGAGCATAGCCTATCATCCAAAAACATACGGACAGTCTGAGCGTACCATTCAAACATTAGAAGACATATTGAGAGTTGTAGTGCTTGATTTTGGCACGAGTTGGCAAGATTCATTACCACTTTGTGAATTCTCGTACAACAACAGCTATCAATCGAGTATTGAAATGGCTCCGTTTGAAGCTCTGTATGGTAGAAGGTGTCGATCACCTCTTTTCTGGGATGATATTTCTGAGGTACCTGATATTGGACCTGACATGATTCGAGATATGACTGAACAAGTGAAGCTTATTCAGAAGAGAATGAAGACAGCTCAGGATAGACAAGCGAAGTATGCCAATGTTCGACGTTGACCTTTGTATTTTGAACAGGGGGATCGTGTATTTCTGAAGATTTCTCCGTTCAGAGGTACTGTACGATTTGGCAAGCGAGGAAAGTTGTCTCCACGATATATCGGTCCGTATGAAGTTCTTGAGAAAATAGGCAATCTTGCCTATTGATTAGCTTTTCCTCCATCCTTATCTATAATACATGATGTCTTTCATGTATCGATGCTTCGAAAATACCTTGCTGATGAATCTCATGTGCTTCAACCTGATGAGGCTGAACTCGACGAAACTTTGAGTTATTTTGAAAAGCCAATTCAGATCCTTGATCGTAAGGAGAAGCAATTTCGAACGAAGACTATTCCGCTTGTGAAGGTCCAGTGGAGTCGTCATGGTATTGAAGAATCAACTTGGGAAACGGAATCAGATATGCGACAACGATTTCCAGAGATGTTTCAATGATGTGGGTTCTCCTTTAGTTTTCTGTTATTTGATATATCTTATGTGCTTATAGTACTTGAGATTTCGAGGACGAAATCGTGTCTTAGTGGGGGAGAATTGTAACGCCCGGATTTATTTAATTTTAATGCGAGAATATTTAATTTGGGAATATTTAGAGTTTTGATTTAAATTCTAATATTCTTAAATTATTTAGGATTGAAATTGAAAGAAATGATAAGTTGAGGACTGAATTGAAAAGAAGCAAGAATTGGAGGACTAAAGTGCAAATATTGGAAATTTTGGTGGACACTTTTTTTGATTTTAAGTAATCACGTGTAAGCAACTATATTCCATCAGATTGATTCAGAGGTAAGAACCGAGAGAAAAGATCAAAGAAATCCCAAGCTTTTTCTTCATCTTCAAATTGCAATATCTTGAGTTCCGGTTATCCAATTTCGATTCTGAAAAGTGTTTTGGAATCCTTGAGATAAGACCTTCGATTTGATGTAAGTTTTCTTTTGATTCATTATGGTTTAAGAATTCGAAAATGGCAGAGATCAGTTGTGATTATGAATTATTGTTGTTGAGCTCGTATTCTTTGTTCTATCGAGTTCGGGTTGAAGGATGACTATCGATTATGTTCTTATGAATTTCCAGCAAGTATTTCAAAATTCCTATCTTATTTTATGCTGGTTTTGATTGATATTCAGCTGATGGAAGATGTATATGTTGATAGACTATGAGTTCGGATTGCCGAATTATACCGATATGCCGTCGAACTTTTGATTTGAAGTTGTTTTGCTTGTTTATATGTGAGCTGCTATTGACATGGATTGGAGTTGATATTTCATTGGCAATTATGTTGTGTTTTCAGTTTGTAAACAAGGGACATCGAGCTCGAGAACGTTAACTTCGAATCGGTAGAAGAAAGATCAATGTTTGAAGCTATTCTATAATGGAGTTTGAGTGGTTCTAAGTGCAGATTTTGATACAAGTCTTGTGATTGTGTTGTTCAAATTTGGAGAGCTTGAACTCACCTTGGAATAATATTTGAAAGGTAAAAGTGGACTACTATTTTGAATGAGATTATAACTCGAGATGGTTTCTATCGAGTTCCCTAAATCACATACTTATTTGCTTATTTGCTTTTATATGCTTTTCTATGAATCATTGAATGAGTCTTGATGTTAATGAATGTTATTTTGTTGATATATGTTGCATTCATCTTGTAAGACTTGTTCTTTGATTTCGAAATGAACGGAAACGTTCGATTAGACGATTTGAGGAAGTATATATGTATGGCCTGGGTGGTTGACTTAGCCTAGCGTCTGATTTACATATATAGTGGCTTCAAAGTCTAGAGAAGCAAGATAAGTAGACTTACCTCGATCGGGAGAGTCGGTGGTTAGTTATGATATCTTCTTCTCGGGATCCCAAACGATGAATTAGAGAACCTTGTTTTAAAACATGCATTGTAGTTACTTTTATATCATGAATTTGATATATGCTTTGCTATGCATATTTAGTTGCTTTACTGGGAAATATATTTCTCACCAGAGTTATCCGGCTATTGTTGTGTTGTATGTGTCATGGAAATAGGCGGGAGTGGAACAGGGCAAAAGCGATCTTGAAGAACAAGGGATGAGAGAATAGCATGATGATACGAGTTTAGATGATTGTGAGCTGTCAATGTTGTATTGAGTTCAAAAACATGATCATGTTGTAGTTACATATGCCAAGACTTATTGGCTATGAGGTTGTTGTCTTAATAATGTACACAAGATATGAGATGATGTATATTACTTCTTAGGACTTGACTTGATATTGTATACAATGTTCCATGTTTGATATATGAGCCTATTATGTTGATTTTAAGGCTTTGAGATGATCTATTTCTATCAACTTATATCATGTTAGAATGCATGTTAGCTTATGATTTTGTATAGGCTATGTATGAGTTGATATTAGATGAAAATGAATGGAAGGAACTCATTTTGACAGCAAAATTGCATCAGTTGGAATTTCTGGAAAATGAGCCCGCTCGATCGGGTGATTCCTACCGATCGAGCGAGGCCTTTAATTCTAAGGCAGTGAGGTGAGCACATTGGGCTCGCTCGATTGGTGAAGTTTGATCGATCGAGGGAGACCAACATTGCTTCCACCCGAGAGTTGGGCTTCAGGGCTCGCTCGATTGGTAGCTTTTTACCGATCGAGCGAGGTGCTCCCTTTTAAAAAAAAAATTATTTTATTTAGTCTTTGATTCTTTGACTATTATTTACGATGATTTGATTAATGAGAGATTAGAACTCGGGTCGTCACACAAAAGATCATTCAATTTACCTCAACGGATAAAGTCTTCCGTACACTGACACTGACATCTCTGCAACAAGACGCCGCGATCCCAAATTGTAACTCGGTGCAAAAGAATGCTGACTTGGCAGAAACAAACATTGCAACAGAAATAATTCAAGTTTTCTGATGACTTTCAAATATTAATACCCTTGGAATCCGAGCCTATAAATAGGCATTTCGATTAGTTGAGGAAGATCTCTCGGCAATAGAACAGTATCGCATTATCTCCAAGTTTTAAAATCTCCATGAGCTAAACTGATCAAGAAACTCGAAGCACACTTTCATAAGTTCTTTGTTATGATCATTTAAGGATCAATTTTGTGCTCTTGAAATCGAGTTGTATCACATTTACATTTCAATTCACTCAGTCGAGGACTGATTTTGTGTTGTAACTATGAGTTCTAAGATGGACAATTGTGTATATAAGTCCTAGTCTTGGAGTGAAGTTTTGAAAGTTGATTGTAAAATTTAAAGTCTTCTAGTGCTATCCTTCCGAAGAGGAAGAATGAGTGATGTAAGAGTCATTGAAATCTCCGAACATCCAGAAACATCTCCCTGTGTCCTTTCATCAGTTACTAATTTATGTTATCAGTTTTGCATACATTTCAAATCAGTGTTCATAATCTGCATTTTGACATATTTCCGCACATCTTATTTTTTTGTCAATTTGCATAGACACCAAGATAAGCTAAGAATTCAATCACTAATCCGATTGAATTCTAAACGACACTCACTAACAATTTTTTAACTGTATTCATCACCTTCCCTCTACACTCAAACCGATCATTTTAGTTCGTATACCAAAATGAATTTTACATGTTAATTATCTATAAACTTGTTTAAATAATAATAATAATTAATGTATATAATGGACAAAATTATATCTTTTACGAAAGTGAATTCACATGACTTTAATTAAAGGCCAAGTTTTTTTTTTCCTGATGGGAATATTATTTATTGTATTCTGATGTGAAGTGGAATTAAATTTTTCAGCATGGCAATGGCAGTATAGATAATTATTAATGGTTTCTTGGTTGGCAATGAATGCTTTGGAGGTGGTTGTGATATATATATATATATATATATATATATATATATATATATATATATATATGAGTTCTTTTATGGTGTCCAACACTATATGTCCACTTCATGTCCACCATGTGCAATAGATGAGTTGACCGGTACAATAGATGAGTTGACTTGTACATGATGGGCATGAAGTGGGCATATAGTGTTGGGCACCATAAAAAAACTCTATATATATATATATATATATATATATATATATATGTATATGTATATATATATATATATGTATATGTATATATATATGTATGTGTGTGTGTGGCTGCAACTGCGTCGGAGTAACGTGGATACATACTTATATATAGTTCTAATTTGCAATTGTTTTTGCTCTATTGTACCATATTTCCTGTTGTGTAGTGAACGCAACTTGCCTCGTACCTAGAAAATATACGTATATGTTATATGGATTATTATTTATGTATTTTATATAATCACACAATTGAACATATCTTAATATATATTATTATAGTAGAGACCTTTCAATTAATTAGTTTTCAATTATCATAATTATTAGATAAGTTAGTCATTTATATGATCTTATTTTTTCTTATTTACTAAAATGACATTAAATTTGTGATCTTTAGTATCTTTTTATTTACGCAAATGTCACTCACATGTAAAACTGATGTATTTTTTGTGTTTTAACGATTATTTATTTATGAAAAACACTATATTTTTTGTATTTTTTATTTTTTTTTTGTTTTTCTTAAAAAAAAACACGGACTTTACAAGTATGTAACGCGTACTAGTCATGTTAGTATTTGAAAAGATGAGATTCCGATGGATATTTGATAAAATTTGATAGGATTTCATTTAAATAAGTGAAATATTTATAAAATTGTTGAGATTGATGTTGTAAAAAATTATTTTGACCAATGAATTTATATAATTTACTCATAAATTTTAAGGTTTCTTTTCAAATTTTTATAAAATACTGTTTATCCAAAAATCTAGAAATCTATACACGCATGTATTATATAATTTACATATAACATATATTTTTTACAAAATCAATGTATTCTCTTTAAAAAAAAACTTCTTTCTTTTTATAACAATAAAAAACCTAGTTTATGAAACTTGAATTTCTAAAAAAAAAAGATATTTAATAAAAATATTGTTTATATGTTAAAAAATAATTATACTCATATAAATATTGTTAACAAAAAATAAAAGAAATTTGAAAATAAGCCACGTACGCACAAACAAATGTTGTTCGATATTCTTTAATTAAATAAAGGAAATTGAAGCATCCAATGAAAATTGACTTGGATGAGCAGCTCAACACGCGCGAACCCTAAATTAACCAGTTGTATATATATTACGCACCAAGGAAAATACAATGTGAAAATGGCAGACCAATTGGGCAAGAGATCCAAATGAAGCCCTCGAAATTAAAATGGTACAAAACCCAGAAGAATAAATTAATATATATTAATTAATTATTGTATATATTATTGAGTTAGAGACAAAGGTAGCTAGGGATATAAAAAAAGAAAGAAAAGCTGCGGGCCGGCTGAAGCAGAAGAGATTTGCGGGTTGCTTGCTGTCATGCCGGAAATGGAGAGACGAGTGGTTATTCTGAGTAACGGTGAACAGGACACGAAGGTGATGGGTCCCCCGTTGAAGTTGAATTTGTCCATTGCGTAGGGTTATAGACAAAACTAAAGGTTATGTACGTACCAGTTTAATTTCTCTCTAGAGTACTCTAAAATCTGTTTTCAAATTATTCAGCCTTTTTTCACCACACATGCAAACCAAAGGTCACACCCATCAACCCTAATATATATGTTATCATGTCTACTAAATACTGTTTCTTGATAAGTGATCCATGGACACTAATTATTGAACAAATCATCCATCATATATTATTTAGAGCTAGCTAGGATGTGATTATATATAACTCAAGTGGAGGAACAGTGAATTACATTTGAATTGGCAAATTTATATGTTGTGTACGTACTACTAAATTAAAGAGAGTATATATATATATAAGTTAAACTAGGGTTTTTTAATTTCTACAACCAATCAATGCCAAATTCAGTGTATTAATTTTATTCGATCGGCGTTTTAAGAAAAAGGGCTGAAAATTGAACCCCAGCTTCATCATATCGATCTTCATCCTCCGTTTTTAACCTACACGCTAGCCTTCCAGTCTTTCTCAGCCAAAGTCGTTTTCCATTCATAAATAAAGCAAAGATAGCAATTGCATATTTTACGTTCCAACAACCCTTTTTCCCTCTGGGGAAACCTACCTTCAACCTTGCCCAAAAATGCTTCAATTCAAGAATTAAAAGAGTTATCTTGATGCCTAGCTAGTTTTATGCAACAAACATTACTAGCTATGGTTCCAATTCTTTTCAATCTTTAACCTCGATCTAAAATGTTCAGCAAGAGCACATACCTGCAACTTCCACAGGTTTCATCTTCTCTTCAATCTCGCGCCTCTACTTCTGTCGTGGACCTAAATGGCGCCGAGTTCTTGCTGCATCACCACCACCATGACATTCTTTCCGGCCACTTAGTAGCTACTAATGCTCCATTCCTCGAAGCTTCTACCTTGTATAACCAAGATGTAATTGGTGGAATAAATGAAGACCCTAATTCTACCATGGCCAACACGTTCCAAGCAAAGCAAACGGTGAAGAAAGATCGGCACAGTAAAATAGTGACATCTCAAGGGCCAAGGGATCGGAGAGTGAGGCTGTCTATAGGCATGGCAAGAAAGTTCTTTGATCTTCAAGAAATGCTAGGCTTTGACAAGCCAAGTAAAACCCTTGAATGGCTGCTCACAAAATCCAAAGCAGCCATAAAGGATCTGGTGCAGATGAAGAAAAGTGATGCCACCACTTGCACTAATAAGAGCATCAATAATTCTTCCCCTTCAGAGTGCGAGGTAATAGAATTGGAAAATGGGAACTACTTAGATGCGGATTCTACAGTCCTGGCAAATACTTACAGATGTAGAAGAGCAAAAGATCCACAACAGGATGCCAAAGAATCGAGGGCTAAGGCGAGAGCAAGGGCTAGGGAAAGAACGAGAGAGAAAATGTGCATGAAGCTGAAGCTTACTGATCAATCTAGAAACATGGCTTCTGACTTGAACCCTTCAATAATCCCAATTCAGGCTAGAAACAGTCTTTCGGAAGTTTGCAGCAAATTACCGCCTTCTAATATTGCTGAGCCTAGCCTCCATTTTCCACTAGCCAATACAGCTGCTGCAACTGAAGACCTAATTCAAGAATCCCTTTTCATCAGAAGGATGTTGAAGAACAATTCAATTTTCGGGTTTGATCAGCAAAACGTAAATCAGAATTGGAACCTATGTGACATTTTGGATCAGCACAGGTTCATCAACAGGTACTTATTTTTGCTTGAACTGTAAAATTCTTATTATGATACATATCAGATCGATAGAAAGTGATCTTCGCTTCTCTTTATCTATAGCTCTTCCAACATGTAGAAAACCTATGGAGGTTGCAACCAATTAAGGTCAGTTTTGGAAGCCTATATCGCTACATTACAAGAAGTGTAAGTTTTTTGCCACCGTAAGTGTTTTTCAGCAATCACATCGCTAGATGATCAAATGCTTCAAAAGGATGTATATTTTTATCTGCGTTTGATCGCCTATTTAATCTAATCTACCTATTTCATTTCGTTTCAATGTTTAGTTAAGTCAGATCTCACAATAATTATGAAGTCATTTGATCAGTTGTGTTTACTTGTCGATTTGATGAAGGTTATGTGCCTATCTTGAGACACAATTACCAAAAGTTATTACAAGCATTTAAAGCAGACTACGTACCAAAAAGTTTATAACATTAGATATTTTGGTCTTGATTAGAGAAAAAGTAATCAAGCAGAAATACTTAAAAACCATTAAAAGTTTGCATGTCATTGAGTAAATATTGAAAAGCCATATCTTTAGTGCAACAACTACCAAATGAATGAACTGCATGGGTCCTGCGTCAAGCCAATAGAGATGCTTTTTCTTGATCTTCAATTAAATAATTGCACTCTAGCTATTAATCTTTGTATTATATATATCACAGAAGCTAGCTGCATCAATTGAAGGGAGAATTTTCCAATTGTTAAACAAATCTTCTCAATGGTTTAACAGAGAATTTTTTGTAATCAGTTGGAGATATTGCCATGAAGTACTGTGTGCAGCTAGCTAGGTTAAAAACTTGATTAAGTTTGAACAGCATGAATTTTATTTTATTTTTTTATTTTTTTGAAAAAACAGCATGAATTTATTTTATTTTTTTTGAAAAAACAGCATGAATATTTGTGTTCGATCAATGGATCTAATTCTTTAAAGAATATTTTTTACGTTAGTTAAAAAATGTTATTCTACTTTTTTCACATGAAAAAGGTCTTGAGTCTTTGCATTGCCAATTGCCATGGATTTTTATCCATGTTGCTCAAAAAAACCAACTTTGTATAGTTCAAGTTTTTTTTTTTTTTTTTTTTTTTTTTGCATTGAAGTTGATCCCGATTTTGAATGAATGGACAACAACCTTGATTGAAACAATATTCAAAATTTTGATGTGGAATAAAACATAAAAAATCCCAAAACAAAAGAAGAACACAAGAGATTTAACAATTTTGTGATTAAATGATATTCTCAATGGTGATCATATTCATATGATGGGAATTTTTGGTTCAAAAAGGTACAAAACTACAAATTCATTATGTCCAGTTTTGGTAGGTTTTTACCTTGTTTGAAATATTTTTATAACATGTTATATTTAGCATTTGGTAGATTGTTGAAGACTTTATAGAATAACATGCTAGCTAAAAGTTTATTGGTTTTCTATGTGAAAAAGAAAATAAGAAAAGAAAAGAAGAATCTAGTCTTATATGTAACGCCATTTCGAGTAATATCTAGTCTATTGGCAATTTTGGTTCTCTATCTTATCAAATGTATTCTTGTTTTTGTATATTATTATTATTATTATTTTACTTTTTTATTACAATTTTTGACGTTTTTAATTAGGAGTGATGATGTGGGACAATTGTGAGTGTGGTGTTAGGTCAACATATGTCCATGTACATCAGCATCACGTTGAAAAAAGAGGCAAAGAGACAAATATCTATGAAACACCAATTCTAAAAAAAAAAATCATGAAACACCAAAATTGCAATTTTCTGTACATAATAGCATGCCTGCATAGTTTCAAAGATTATTTCAGATATATAAGTAATAATTCAAAATTTATGTTGAGATGTTATAAGCTTCAAAAGAACATCTTGTACTCTTTGAGAACTCATGAGTATTTAAGACACTAGATTAAACTTAGCCAAATCTCAAATTTGTAAGTTAAACCATGGTAGATGCACAAATTAGAGATAAGTACTCAAAATTTATTGATATAAAATTGTAGACACACACACACACACATCCTACAAGAAAAAGCCTAGCTAGGTAATTTATATATCATAAATTTTATTTCTTTTTATTTTTGTAGGAGTATAGCCTAAATTTAAATAATCAATTGGGTCAAGTTTCTATGTTGAAACAATGAATTAAATTACAAGGTTAAGATTTTTTTAAAAAAGAAAAAGAAAGAAAGAAAACAGATTAACACATTAACTAGTACTTTGATGTACGCGTTGTGTGCTTGCACAATACGTTTTTTTAATAACGAAAACCAAAGAAAAAAATAAATGGTAAAATTGAAAAAAAAAATTGCAAAAATGTAGTGTTTTCACTTACAAATAGAAATTTTATTTCTTTTTATTTTTGTAGGAGTATAGCCTAAATTTAAATAATCAATTGGGCCAAATTTCTATGTTGAAACAATGAATTAAATTACAAGGTTAAGATTTTTTTAAAAAAAAAAAGAAAAAAAGAAAATAGATTAACACATTAACTAATACTTTGATGTACGCGTTGTGTGCTTGTACAATACGTTTTTTTAATAACGAAAACAAAAGAAAAAAATAAATGGTAAAATTGTAAAAAAAAAATTTGCAAAAATGTAGTGTTTTCACTTACAAATAGACACCAATTAAAAGACAATAGTTGTACATCAATTTTACAATAGTGTGAGACATTTAAAAAAAAAAAAACAAAGGACACAAAAGTGGGTGCCATCTTGATAAAAATAAAAAACACGAAAGGTCTACAAAAAGATGATACCATAAAAATGACTAATTTTTTTTATTTTATCAATTTTAGTTATATTGGATATTAAGTTAGGGTATAATCATAAATTTATTTTAAATTTCATGAACTAATAAAAAAAATAATTATAGAGACTGATCTTAACATAATAATTTAGTTGGATTAATTGAAGAAAACGAGCTTGGCCACACGAACTTGCACGCAACGTCGTGATCTCGCTCAATAT
This sequence comes from Henckelia pumila, assembly GCF_033568475.1. Classification (NCBI taxonomy): domain Eukaryota; kingdom Viridiplantae; phylum Streptophyta; class Magnoliopsida; order Lamiales; family Gesneriaceae; genus Henckelia; species Henckelia pumila. The sequence goes on from NC_133122.1 coordinate 201,981,082, forward strand.
CAAAGTCGGTGCTCATATAGCTGAGTGCAGAAATATTTCATCTATATATTATTTAATTTCTTCTTCCCCCCATTTTTGACACAAGACTACACAATGACATGTGTTATATATGTCTAGGTTAAATGTTTAATACTCTTCACGAAATTTTACATAAATCACCACATACTCGTGACATTCCAAATTTACAGAACTGAAAATATACTTGGGGGGAGGGGGGTTCGGGGTCGATTGAGTTACTTTCCAATTGAGAAAATCAATTTTAAATTCATTGATTTGAGCATTATAATTATATTGTCAAAGGGAAAGCAAATTTGGAATTGAAACACTAATAATTTGTTTAATTATATATATATATATATACACCATCAACAATACAAATCAAGAAGCTGCATATAAATTATAAATTAATCCATAAATTCATTTGGTCATAAATGAGTGGATAATGAAATCTATTACTTACCTGTGAAAAATAACTCTCCATAGTCCATTCGATGTCCTCCGGCTGAAATGGTAAGTTAATTCACTGCATGCATATATATATATATATATATATATATATATATATATATATATAAAGAGAGTTTCTTTCAAGTGCCCACCTATCATGTTCATCAATGATGTGACACTATTCTATTGAATGTAATAAAGATGTGATAAACTGTAGGTCGAATAGAATAGTGCCACATCATTGGTGGGCATGGTGGTGGGCATAGTAGATGGGCACTTGAAAGAAATTATATATATATATATATATATATTTGCAAATTTACGACCAAAAGCATGTAATGATTTACAGCAAACAGTAACAGTGATTTTACCTGAGCAACTCAACAGAAGAAAACCTCAAAAGTTGGATCTTTTAATTACTTTAATTTGGACGGGGCTCATATTGATCATGTTAAGGGAGACAGAAAGCTAAAGCTTAAATGGCCTTAAATTCTAGAACGACACCCTCGTACATTTTTTTAAATAAAAATTGGATATTGTGGCATGGAGCCTTGTGTCCAAGTTTGACCAGAGAATTTCATGATGTCCGTGCATGATGAATATTGTTATATATATTACGTGAAATTAATCTATGGGGATTTGTTGGTGAAAATATATTATTCATACTAGTTACGGAGCACACGCTTTGCGTGTGTAATATATTGCATCATATTAAAATTTGTGTTCCGAAAATACATGTGTGTGAGAAGTTAGATTTTTAATTGAATAGAAAATGGGAGAAACTGATGCAAAATAAAATTTGGCTGCAATAAAAGGGCAAAACTGGAAGAAAATTTTGGTGTCATCACACCATACCAAAAGCAGTTTTTATAATGGTATCAAGCATTATAATATAGTATAAATATATTCTCATTTTGCAAATATATATATATTGATCATGGAATGGACCTTAATTATCTCCTTCTTACAAACAATATATATGAGTATAAATTAAAATCCCATTTGTATTTTCTCTCTCACGATCGCTAAAATGATTGATTCAAACATGTCTTGTGCTAATTATAAATAATGAAAAATTATATATGTAGAATGAATGTTATACTGATACATGGAGTTATTCGATGCTTTTGAATTACAACTATCTCAATGAGGAGGTTTAAGTTTAAAGATAATACGTAACCGCGTGTCTACATTTAACCTTCATTATATCTGCAACATAACTCAAATTAAAGACGGATTTAACTTAAGTCAGTTCTAGGTTGTAGCCCACCTCAAATTTTTGTTATTAACTATGTATGTTTTTTACTTAGTCCACTAAAACTCACCTTTTTCACACCCAAAGCCCAACCCATCATCTTAATTATAGCGCACAACCTCATGTTATCAAATTTCACTTTCTCCAGTTTTTTTTAATTTTTGGCAATTCTAGTCTCTTTTTATGGGAAGTACTTGTATGACACTATACATATCAACAGTGCATTATTTTTGAAAGGGCCCGTGTCCTGATTTAATATTTAATGATCAAACAACTAGGATTAATTAATGTAAACAGCGAAAACGAGTTAAAAATTTGCGTTTTGGCCTACAGAAATTTCGTCATGACCTATTCGTAAATAGGACATCCCAAAAACCTGTACAACACAACCAGCAATATATACTCGAAAATAGAGTCACAACTCCAATTTACAAACCTATAGCCGCACTGGCCAGGACTAAACACATGCAGAGCCGGCAAGGCTCGATCACACAAATAACAATTCAAAACAAGGTCCAAAACTATTTATACAGATACACAGGGCATCACCCCGGCAAATATAAAACTCGCTAAACTGATATATATATATATACATATATCTTGGAACTCGACTCCACGCTCGCCTCACTGGGTACCACTAGATGACGCTCCACCAGATGCGTCAAATTCCCCTGGATAACCTGCTATGGAATCACAAACAACCACAGCATAAAAAGAAAATAGGGGTCGGACCCCAGTACGACGAACTATAAAAATTACGACAAATATAACTGACATGAATAAAATCAAGTACAATGCAATGAAATGCAATATAATGCGTGACAGGTATCAATGAAATAAGGGATACCAAAAGGAGTTCAAATAATCGTATCACAATAAACTCAGTGGCCACCCGTGCCAGGAACGCAGCAGACCTCGAATCATCACTGCTAATCCATACACGTAGCATCGGAGGGTGACAGGAGCGACCCGTCCAGCCTCATGCTGTCATCAGGAGTGTCGTACGTAGCATCGAGAGCACGGTTGCTACCCGCTCGATCTCGTGCTAACTCAGGAGTGCACTAAATAATGTCACTCGCTCCATCGATGATTCAATACATCTCAAGAGATCAATATCAATAGCAATCAAAGGAGTCAAGGCTCAACGTGCTATGAAAAATTAGTAAAATGAGTGAATGCAATCATATAATCCACATAAGCACATAAAACACGTTAGCACTCATTACAAAATACTTAATATCATTACATGCCATTATAGGCGTCGTAATATAAACAGCTCATACGTACCTCAACCAATTCTTAATTTATCATAGAAATTATCCCAAACATTTCTCGGATATTCCAATCCCAAATTTTCAGAATCTGTAATTCCAGAAAAATTGCTCATAAATCCTAAAATTCATATTTAATATTAAAACATCCTATTAATGACCAAATATCGAATATACGACTCTAAAAGTCGAATTACCTAAATATAAATAATCTGAAATTTCGAAATAATGCTAGAATAATTTCTGAAAAATAGCCAATACCTCCAATCGAGTCCGATATAATACCTACAACCAATAATAAATCAAATATTAATTATCGGAAGTCGATTGAATCAAAATTCCCAAAATTCGAAACACTAATCTTGAAATCTACCTCAAATATTCGAATTAGAGGTCTAATCAACCGAAACAACAACCCTCTACACTCCGGCGGCGATCGGCGACGGCGAACGGCGGTGAACGGCGGCGGCTGGTGCGACGGGTTTCCGGAAATCTCAATAAAAATATGAAATATAGGTACCAAAAGATAGCTCTCGTCGAGAGAATTCCAGAACTATATTTACTTTTGAAATCCGGCCAAAAACGAAGGAGATACGGAGATTTGAAGCGATAGGAAAATTTGAAGAAAAGAAACAAAAGAAATGAAGAAGAAGACGCGATGCAGGCGGATGGAGGAGAGAGAAACAGTCTGAATATATATATCCATATCTATTTAATTAGATATGTATTGCTTTAATGTGTGTCTTATTTTATTCATTCGGGGTTCAAACTTGACCCGGTTCGAGTTATTTCAACTCCTGTGTGCTCTATTAATAACATATTCATTTTAATATCGTCTATAAACCGATATTTATAAATACATATTTTTAACACACAAATTAATTAATATATTAATATCGGGTCCTTACATTTCTCCCCCTCTTAAAACAAGATTTCGTCCTCGAAATCAAACACACATCAAACTTATACACATAGTCAAGCATCTATCACTGATAGTACATAGGGAAATCAGAGTACATGGCATAATTCATGACATTGTCAAACAAATGAGGCCATTCTTGACGCATTCGAGACTCCAATTCCCACGTAGCTTCTTCTCTCCCATGTCTACTCCATTCCACCATAACCCAAGGAATCGTCTTGTTCCTCAGTTGCTTTTCTTTACGATCAAGAATCTGCACTGGATACTCAACATAGCTAAGGGAACTATCCAACTCCACATCATCAGCCCTCAAGATATGAGAAGGATCTGGTTCATACTTCCGCAGCATAGATACGTGAAATACATCATGTATCGCAGACAAACTCTGCGGCAAGTTCAAACGATACGCCAAAATACCAATCTTCTCAACAATCTTGTATGGACCGATATAACGAGGAGCTAATTTTCCTTTACGCCCAAATCTCATAGTACCACGAAATGGTGATACTTTCAAGAAAACAAAATCGCCAACCTGAAATTCTAAAGGTCTACGTCTGTTATTAGCATAGCTGGTTTGACGATCCTGGGCTGCTTTCATTCTTTTCCTAATCAGGTCAACTTTTTCTTTCATCTCTTGAACAAACAATGGTTCTGACAACTGTCGTTCTCCTACTTCTTCCCAACAGATCGGAGATCTACATTTTCTGCCATACAAGGCTTCAAATGGTGCCATCCCGATAGATACTTGGTAACTGTTATTGTAAGAGAATTCCACCAGAGCTAAAGATTCTTGCCAACCACCACTGAAATCCATCACAACAGCTCATAATAAATCTTCAAGTGTCTGAATAGTCCTTTCAGATTGACCATCTGTTTGTGGATGATAGGCAGTACTCATGGCCAATTTAGAACTCAAAGCTGATTGCAAACTAGACCAAAACTTAGAAGTAAATCTGGGATCACGGTCTGATACTATAGTAACTGGCACACCATGCAATCGCACTATCTGATCAATGTACATTTTTGCCATTTTCGTATATGTCCACGTACGATCATATGGAATAAAATGGGCAGATTTAGACAATCTATCCACAATAACCCAAATGGCATCACAACCACAATTAGATCGAGGTAGGTGTGTCACGAAATCCATAGTAATGTGTTCCCAATTCCACTGTGGTACTTCAAGACTAAGTAACATACCACCTGGTCTCATTCCTTCAGCCTTAACTTGTTGACACGTCAAACACTTAGCCACAAAATCAGAAATATCATTCTTCATACCTTCCCACCAGTAATGGGCTTTCAAGATATGATACATCTTTCTAATTCCAGGATGTACACTATGTCGACTACAATGAGCTTCTCGTAGTATATCGTCTTTCAAATCTATCAAATTCGGAACCACAAGTCTACCATTATATCGCAAACATCCATCAGAAGCAACAAGAAATTTCCCTGACTGACCAGCTGGAGTTAATTCTTTCAAGTGATGAATATATGGATCAGTCTTTTGTGCTGCTTTGATTTTTGAAATTATTCGTGGTTCAACTTGAATAGATGAAACTATGAAATGATTACCTTTAGCTCGATAAGTCCATCCTGAAGTTCTCAAATGCTCATGAACTTTAGAAATAGTTAAAGATGTCAACATCTTAGTATGAACTTTTCTGCTCAAAGCATCTGCAACTTGATTCACATTTCCTGGCTGGTATTGAATATCACAGTCAAAATCCTTAAGTAATTCCAACCATCGACGTTGTCTCATATTCAAATCAGACTGTGTGAATAAATATTTCAGACTCTTATGATCGGAATAAATCACAAACTGTTCACCGTACAGATAATGACGCCATATTTTCAATGCATGCACAATGGCAGCCAAATTTAAATCATGAACTGGATAACGAGTCTCATGTGATTTCAATTGACGAGATGCATACGCAATCACGCGTCCATTTTGCATCAAAACACAACCCAGTCCATTCAAAGAAGCATTGTTGGAAAACAGGGCTCTCAGATCAATCACGATTGATACCCGGTGCAGCGGAAGTTTAAAAATTTTATTATGGAACAATTCCATAGTGTGAGTATCAACCGTTTAACGATTAAATTATAAGTGTGTGTAAAATTAAATAACTATTATTAAATTTTACCTTCAATCTCGAAGCGAGATTATTGGACACCACACAGATTTCTCTGCGCTTCTTGTATCTCCCTGGAACTGATGAACTCCTTCTATCAGGTCCACGAATAGAGGTTTAAATCCCTCTGACAGATTGCACTAGAAAATCTGTCAGAAGTTTTCTGCGAAGAGATTAAACGAATCTGATTCGTTATTCCTGACTGCAATTAAAAATCACAGACCGGAATTTCTCAGACAGAGGGGGAGGGTTCGGCCGATTTCTTTTGAGAGGAGGCTAGGGTTTCGAAAATCCTGTCTCAAAAATTATGACCTGTTGTGTGTAATTTCTGTACTGCAATAACTTATTTATAATGCAGGCCACTAACACCTTAGGGCCCATTAGTCATAAGCTAGGGCCCGACAAGCAAAGCCCGCACGTTCAGAAATTAATATAAAATTCATCGTGACTCCGATCGATGAACCAATTTCACCAATGTGCACAGAAACCATTTCTGCACATTTTAAAGTCAAAATAAATTTTCCTGAATCCGAATTCAGTGGTTTCCAAAAATGTCCATCCCTATGTCATTTTAGGAAATCCTACTCCCTTACTCTTATTTAAGAAGTCCAACTCCTTAGTTCATTAAATTTAACTCTTTAAATTTAACTATCTCAACGGGGATTAAAACTCCATTACACTGTGTGACCCTCAATGGTTCAGGGATACAGCTAGCCGTGGGCTCACAACTCCTTGTGACTCGGAACAACACTTTCCGACTTGCCCAACGAATCAAGGTAAAGCGCCTAGCAACATCGCCCCATGATTCCCTAGGTATCACTGATAGTGCCTACAAGAACCAGTAGATTTTGGTTAGCGTACAGTACGGTCCCTTCATCCATATATCCCGATCGAATCAACAACCATTGGTATATCGAGAGTCGCTCAAGATTCGATAACTATGCAATACATCTTGAAGATCAAATTAGTGACATCGCATGTGCTACTAAGAAACCATTTCTTAAATCACATCAAGTACTCTGGCCAGAGATTTGTCACACTAATATCTCCTCAGATCGCATAGGATATCCACACTCGCAAGTATGTGGTGAATCCTTGACAACAATGCATTGACTCCTATATGTGTCGTAACTGTACCCAATCTCGACACCTGATGACCCCCATAGAGTCGGTAAACGAGTCAAAGCACAGCACTAGCATATAGAGTCTCCATGATGTTTCAAGTCGTAAGGACTAATGGTGTACAACCAAAAACGCGGACTTAATCCACTCGATAAGTGATAACCACTTGGAAAGTCCGGATAGGGTAGTTCGATTATTCATCCTATGAATATCCATTTGCATGCTTCGAACATCTCCATGTTTCCTACCAATGAAACGTGGTACTCCGCATCGCAAATGCTAGTCTCAAACTCGAGCGATCCTTATCCTTATTATCGGACGGCTCAATCGACTAGGAACGGTTTTAGAATATACAGTGACTATAAGATGTATTTCATGATAGACATCCCCATGTTCTACCACATCTTACATACACTATGGTATATTCAAGGTCTTTATCAAAACAACAATAGTATATCACAATATAACAATATGAAGTAATATAAAGTCATTGCCATTAATAAAAGTGTAAATAATATTAAACAAAAGATTGTTTATACAAAGAGTCATCAAAGCCCATAGCCACACAGTTGGCTCACTGGGCACCCACTCTTACAAGCATCTGTACAGACAACAAATCCACCTGAGCCTGAAGGTAATGCTAGTACTGGAGCCGTAGTCAATTTCTCTTTCAAAGTCTGAAAACTAGCTTCACATTCCTCAGTCCACACAAAACGTCGATCTTTTTGCGTCAATATAGTCATAGGCCTAGCTATTTCAGAAAATCCCTTGATGAAACGCCTATAATATCCAGCCAAACCCAAAAAAATACGAATCTCAGAGATATTGGTTGGTCGAGACCAATTAAGAACAGCTTCAATTTTACTAGGATCGACAGATACCCCATGTGCTGATATCACATGTCCTAGAAATAATACTCTGTCCAGCCAAAATTCACACTTCGAAAACTTAGAATATAATTGTGATGTTCTGAGTGTCTGAAGAACTTATGTTAAATGTTCTTTATGCTCCTTCCTTGACTTAGAATAAATCAAAATGTCATCAATGAAAACGATAACAAATCGATCTATAAACTCCCGAAACACACGATTCATTAAATCCATAAAAACCGCTGGAGCATTAGTCAACCCAAAAGGCACAACTAAGAATTCATAATGTCCGTAACGCGTTCGAAATGCTGTCTTGGAAACATCTTCCTCTCGAACTCGAAGTTGATGATATCCGGAACGAAGATCAATTTTAGAATATACAGATGTACCCTGCAACTGATCAAACAAGTCATCAATTCGTGGCAAAGGATACTTATTCTTCACAGTAGCCTGATTCAATTGCCGATAATCGATGCACATTCTCATCGTTCCGTCTTTCTTCTTCACAAACAAAACTGGAGCACCCCAAGGTGATACACTTGGTCTAATATAACCTTTTTCCAGCAAATCTTGCAATTGCGTCTTGAGTTCTTTCAATTCTGCTGGAGCTAATCGATATGGAGCTCGGAAAATAGGACTTGTCCCTGGCATTAATTCAATGCTAAGATCTATTTCCCTTTGAGGCGGAAAACCCGAAATCGCATCAGGAAATACATCAGGAAAATCCTTAACGACAGGAATATCTGAAACTTTCAATTTCTCTTCCTTCGTCGCATCAATAGCATAAATCATAAATCCTTCATTTCCTATCGACAATAATCTAAACATTTCCATTGCCGATACTAATGGAATGAGAGATTGTGAATCACTACCATAAAAATTCCACTTATTGCCATAATACGGTCTAAATCTCACAATGCCATGGAAACAATCAACCGTAGCTCTATAATTCATCAGTGTATCCATACCCAAGATACAGTCAAAATCAGACATAGCTAGTTTGATTAGATTGGTTATCATGATTTTATCCTCAAATCTAATCACACAATTCAAAACTATCTCATTAGACATCAAGAAAACACCAGCAGGAGTAGCAACAGACACAGTATCCAATAACGGGGTAAAAGAAATCTCATGCTCATCAGCAAATGTAACAGATAAAAATGAATGAGATGCTCCTGTGTCTATCAAGATACGTGCAGGATACTCAAAAATATAACAAATACCTGCAATAACTCCCCCAGGTGCATCTTGTGCCTGATCCTGAGTCATAGCATGGACTTGAGCCTGCTGTGGACCTGGAAAACGCTGCTGACTCTGAGGAGATGGATACCTAGGCTGCTGAGTGGACTGTACTGGAATATAAGGCTGTGTAGGAGCAAACTGTGGTACAGGAGCATATGGTCTGAATGATGGTCGTCCAGAAAACTGGCCAAACTGTTGTGGCTGAAATTGCTGTCTTCCAGCATTTGGACATACTCGAGATGAATGTCCAGCCTGCCCACAAGTATAACAAGTTCCTGGAAATCCTGTACAATGTGCACTCAAATGATTACCACCACATCTGTCACAGTACACTCTCCCAGACGATCCAACTGAACTTCCACCACGACTACCACTGGAACTGGAGGAACTAGACTGTGGTTTCTTTTTAAATGGCTTCCCTCTAGCTTTAAACCAATGCCTTTTCGCTTGCTGAGAAGATTGCGTAGGCTGATATGAAGGTAAACCCATTGGTGTCTGTGAACTACTTCCAGCTCCTTGAGGACTAGCTGCTGGGATTGATTGTGGTTCACCCCTGAGTAGACTTGCTTCAATTTTCTTGGCCTTTTCTACTGCTTTCATATAAGTAGATAGAGTTCCAGTAGTTACCAACGTATGGATCGTTCGTGTAAGCCCCTTCAAAAAATGTGAAAGCTTTGATCGATCATTCTTTGCAACATGTAGGACATAAGGCAAAAGAGCAGAAAACTGAGAAGCATAGTCAGCAACAGATTTATTGCCTTGCACCAACAGATTAAATTCATCTTCTTTAGCAGAATAGTATGATGGTGGTGCATATTCTTGTGCAAACTGCTTACAAAATACTTCCCATGTGATCTTTTCACCAGAATCAGAAAGTGTTTCTGCTATCGTTTCCCACCACAGTTGCGCTCGGTCTTTCAGCTGAAAAGGAACTAACTTCAGTCGAATGTCATCAGGATATTCTAATCCATTAAACATATTGTTGAGACTTTTCAACCAACTAGCAGCTTTCTCACTTCCTTCATTGCCAAAGAATTTTTGCGGACGCAACTCCTGAAATTGAGAAATTATTAATCGTATTCCTCCCATTTTCTCAGTCAATTGGGCTACTGGATCAGCCTCAGCCTGAATCGCTTTTCCTTTGTCAGGATTTACCCGTGGCTGTTGTTCCACCTCTAATACCACATCTCTCGGAGGCTGAACGGCTGGTCGACCACGTCTTCCCCTGACAATATCATCAAGATTTCTAACATTTTCCGCTGCAGACTCTTCTACAACTTCCTTTCCTTTTCTACCTCTTCCTCCCGGTGCCATTCTACAAGACACAAGGATTTAAACATAGGCAGAAATATCTTAACAAACAGAAAACTATGATAGAAACTCAGAGTTCTAATATGAATTCATAAACGAAGTTCTAAAGCCAAGAACTACTGGTTCTAACAAATACGTTCAAAAATAAACACCACAAGTAAGTCACGTAAGAACAAGTAGTCACACACATACGCAACCATTTTGTTAGTGTCTAAACTCGAGTGTCCTAGACTCTAGTTCGAGCATATCCCAGTATACGCTCTGATACCAAATGAAAGGGCCCGTGTCCTGATTTAATATTTAATGATGAAACAACCAGGATTAATTAATGTAAACATCGAAAACGAGTTAAAAATTTACGTTTGGGCCTACAGAAATTTCGGCATGACCTATTCGTAAATAGGACATCCCAAAAACCTGTACAACACAACCAGCAATATATACTCGAAAATAGAGTCACAACTCCAATTTACAAACCTATAGCCACACTGGCCAGGACTAAACACATGCAGAGCCGGCAAGGCTCGATCACACAAATAACAATTCAAAACAAGGTCCAAAACTATTTATACAGATACACATGGCATCACCCCGGCAAATATAAAACTCGCTAAACTGATATATATACATATATCTGGGAACTCGACTCCACGCTCGCCTCACTGGGTACCACTAGATGACGCTCCACCAGATGCGTCAAATCCCCCTGGATAACCTGCTATGGAATCACAAACAACCACAGCATAAAAAGAAAACAGGGGTCGAACCCCAGTACGACGAACTATAAAAATTACGACAAATATAACTGACATGAATAAAATCAAGTACAATGCAATGAAATGCAATATAATGCGTGACAGGTATCAATGAAATAAGGGATACCAAAAGGAGTCCAAATAATCGTATCACAATAAATTCAGTGGCCACCCATGCCAGGAACGCAGCAGACCTCGAATCATCACTGCTAATCCATACACGTAGCATCGGAGGGTGACAGGAGCGACCCGTACAGCCTCATGCTGTCATCAGGAGTGTCGTACGTAGCATCGAGAGCACGGTTGCTACCCGCTCGATCTCGTGCTAACTCAGGAGTGCACTAAATAATGTCACTCGCTCCATCGATGACTCAATACATCTCAAGAGATCAATATCAATAGCAATCAAAGGAGTCAAGGCTCAACGTGCTATGAAAAATTAGTAAAATGAGTGAATGCAATCATATAATCCACATAAGCACATAAAACACGTTAGCACTCATTACAAAATACTTAATATCATTACATGCCATTATAGGCGTCGTAATATAAACAGCTCATACGTACCTCAACCAATTCTTAATTTACCATAGAAATTATCCCAAATATTTCTCGGATATTCCAATCCCAAATTTTCAGAATCTGTAATTCCAGAAAAATTGCTCATAAATCCTAAAATTCATATTTAATATTAAAACATCCTATTAATGACCAAATATCGAATATACGACTCTAAAAGTCGAATTACCTAAATATAAATAATCTGAAATTTTGAAATAATGCTAGAATAATTTCTGAAAAATAGCCAATACCTCCAATCGAGTCCGATATAATACCTACAACCAATAATAAATCAAATATTAATTATCGGAAGTCGATTGAATCAAAATTCCCAAAATTCGAAACACTAATCTTGAAATCTACCTCAAATATTTGAATTAGAGGTCTAATCAACCGAAACAACAACCCTCTACACTCCGGCGGCGATCGGCGACGACGATCGGCGACGGCGGCTGGTGCGACGGGTTTTCGGAAATCTCATTAAAAATATGAAATATAGGTACCAAAAGATAGCTCTCGTCGAGAGGATTCCAGAACTATATTTACTTTTGAAATCCGGCCAAAAACGAAGGAGATATGGAGATTTGAAGCGATAGGAAAATTTGAAGAAAAGAAACAAAAGAAATGAAGAAGAAGACGCGATGCAGGCAGATGGAGGAGAGAGAAACAGTCTGAATATATATATTCATATCTATTTAATTAGATATGTATTGCTTTAATGTGTGTCTTATTTTATTCATTCGGGATTCAAACTTGACCCGGTTCGAGTTATTTCAACTCCTGTGTGCTCTATTAATAACATATTCATTTTAATATCGTCTATAAACCGATATTTATAAATACATATTTTTAACACACAAATTAATTAATATATTAATATCGGGTCCTTACAATTTTCATGGCATTGTAAAGAAGCAAAATGACTAAATTACAAAAAAAAATAAAGTTGGCAGATTAAAATTAAAATATGACAATATAGATGACCAAAATTCCAAAGAAACAAACATATGAGCTCAAAAATAATTTTTTTGCTCTTTTAATAGTATAATGTAGTGATCTTTTTTTGTTAAATATATATACATATATATATATATATAGAAATTTGATATGGTGAGCAACCATTATATATATATATATATATATATATTACATTATCGTGTAGTTATATATCATTTATCACATTAAATTCAAGTCCACTCCAACTCAAATTTTGAATCCGTCGTCACTGTTACATAACTCAAAGATTATCTTAATTAGGTTGAAAAATATGAGATTTTGAGCCAAGATTTGAACTTCTTCTCAATCATTCTCTGGATTAAAATAATAAATATACTATATAAATCTGACAATTTATTATTTATTATATTCATAGGTGTACCCTACATATATATTCTTCGAACCATGCATGCTTTTATGGAGTTGTAGGGTTTCAGATATTTTTAATCTTTCGTACGCATTTGCAGCGCCATAACATATATTTTATTTATCTAGTACTTTATCTTTATGGACAGAGCTAGCTAGCAGGAAATTTGATATTTTGCAAATAACAAGATTTTATTTTTATTTTTATTAAAATAAATAAGTTATATATGAATTAATTTTGTTCTTTCCATTTGACGAACAAAATTGGGCCAAGAACATTACTTGGACTTTAAGCTTTACCAAAATCAAACTTTGAAGCCCAGCCCATGTTTGACTAACATTCGCTCTTTTCTTTTCTTGTGGGAAAAGATTTCTGGGTTCTTATCGCAATCTCCTTTCGCCATTTCTGAAATTCTTTCGCAGCAGCAAAACAAAGTGAGAAGGGAATATTTGTCAAATGGATTCGGCGAAGGTGATACCATTCGAAGGCCAGAGAGACGACCCGCTACGCTATGGAATCCATGGCGTCAAGAGCGATATTATCGAGCCTCACCCCCTCCAATCTGCCTATCGATCTGTAAATTTTTACCCGATTTTCACTCTATACATTTATTGTCACTTTTCATTGTTCAGTTTTTGTTTTGGCATTGATGAATAGGCGAAGTTGAAGCAAGAAGACATGAAGAAGAGAATTTTATGCAATACTTACGGTGCGGCGTTTCCGATGAAGATGGAACTCGATCGCCAAATTCTATCCAAGTTTGTGCTTTCTTCTCTCTTACTTCCCCCCGGATTTTTTTCTGTTGATTTATTTTCTACTGTTCGTGATTTGCGGAAATTAGGGTTTTTAGGTCGTTGCCGTTGTATTGAAGTGAATTGTAGCTGCCTTCTTTTTGAATTTTTTTTTTCTTGAGCTTGGTTTTAAAAATATAACCTTTAAATTGGTTATTAGACTTGAGATATTGTGGTGATCGGTATCTGAGTTCTTGAAGCCAGGAGTCAGGGGTCTGGAAAGAGGAGTTGAACTCCATTTTACTGAACCTTTATATGATTCATTTTAATTTTAATCTTGTCTATTAGGAGGTGAGCTGTTTGATAAGTGTTAGCAGTAAATAATATTGCGCTCAAATTTCTGGGCTTGATTCTCAACTGTGTAATTCCTTCATCAATTCCAGATTTCAAAGGCCTCCTGGAGCTATACCATCTTCCTTTTTGGGTCTAGAGGCCATTGACGGAAGTTTGGAAGCTTTTGGTTTTGAAGACTACCTCAATGGTATTGCAGTACTGTTAAATGCAAAATGCTACTGCTTGATTGTTCTAATCTGTTTTTTATTTTCTCTTTAATTCAAATTAGTGGATGTAATGTCACTCGGGGATGTGGCTCTTTGTTGTCTGAACAGTGTGATCAATGTTCATTTCTTGAATATCAAATAGCATGTTTTCACAAAATTTGTGAGATAAATGATTGAAACTTGTACTAAATGGCAAATACCCAAAGCTATTTTCCATCATTTGATATAATAGCTCAAGTGCTATGGATTCTATTTGGCTTAATCTTGATTAAGGTGTAAGAAAGCCTGTTGTTAAGGTGAGGCTAATCCACACTCAGTGTTCTTGTACTTCAAAATTTTAAAAATATACAGGTCATCCCCACGTCCCCCCTCAACACCCACCCCACCTCCCCAACAAAAAAAAACCTCCGGTCACTTGGTAGTTTTTCTCTGTAAAAATTAAAGAATGCTTGTTTTGGATATTAAATATTTATCTAATCAATGATTATTTAGGATAGGATATTATTTGCAATTTATTTAACTTTAAACGTCATCGGATTAGGTTATATTCGTTAATATAGGGATTCTGTTGGTTAGGATTTATATATATTTATAATGTATCGGCTCTTTATTCATTGAATATAATCAGAATAATTCCTCCCATGCTTTTCATCCTTATTAAGCGACAACTTCTTGTTTAAATGGTTTTTATGTATGCGAAATATCCTGTTATGATTTAGTGTTGCCTCTGAAATAATATTTTTGCCTTCAATAATTTAAATCTAGCATGGTAATGAGCAAGTTTTCTTTGTATAATTTATGAACTTTTCTAACTATTAGTTTAGTAGTTCTTGGTGAAGGTTGAAGGAAGTGGTCGGAGAATTGCCAATATCTGAATAATGTTGTGTGGTATAAAGAATTTTGGAATGTGCTGCCTTTTGACTGGGACTAGGCCAGATGGATTTGGTGGTGAATCATAACACAAAAGGAATTGGCAGTCAGTCAGAAGGATGTTAGTCATAGGAATAAGCTATTAGGATGGTCGTGTATCATATTCTTGGTTGGCAATTGATCAGTGCAGAGTTCCATTTATATAAAATTTCAATCAAAGCCTCTACTGGCTTTTTTCTGTTGTGGTAGGGTGTATATATGAGGAGATATTGACTCTGAAACAAGTTACATGTGATGTGATAACTATTTTGTGTTTGTTTTTGAACTCCTGTCATTAAATGTTGGAGATTGTGATATGCATGGACCATGGTTAATTTTCCTGTGCTTTCCCGAACTGTAACCCTTTTCTCTTTGCTTTCAGATCCAAAGGATTCTGAGTCATTCCGCACTACTGATATGCATCATGGAATGGAAGTGCGACTTGGGCTGTCAAAAGGACCACCATGCCCCAGTTTCATGTGAATCATCTGGGGACGAATATTTTAGGCATCTATTCAAGTATGGCCGATGTTTAAGATGTTTACGTTTTATGTAATACAGTTATGATCTGTTATCATGCTGCGCCTGTTTCTGGTGAAACGCGATGCAATTTCTTGGACTATATTGCTACTCTTGTATTCCCCAAATGCCAAAGTCGAGTTTTCTTAATTGTTCCTTTTTTTTCCTACTCTTTCGTTCAAATCTACTCTTTTCAATCGAATTTGCAGGATTAGCTTTTCTTTATTCTTTTGGGTGATATACTGATATTGCCTTATATGTCGGAGACAAGCTTCTAAAACAGTAAAACACGCCATAAGTTTCAAGGCCGCGTTTCAACCTATATAAATTTAAGCGGGTTTAGTATTGGATTAGATTGGTTGATCATGAAAAAAATCCTTACTTTGTACTATAATTTTAGGTATATCAAAATAAGCTATCAATATATATATATATATATATATATATATATATATATATATATATATTTTTTTTCAAGAATATATATATATATATATATTCTTGAAAAACTATCAATATTTTAAAAAACACGTAAACATGTGAAATTTAAAAATAAATGTACGAGTCTAGAATTTTTTTTTATTTTTTAAAAGTAATTAGGCCTAGTCACGGTCTGGGTTCAGGTCGGACCTGTCGGGTCCTTGTGACAAAACTCGGACCCTTAACAGGCCCATTAGTAGCTGGTTACGGTCTGGGTCACGGAACCGGCGGTTCGGGTCACCATTGGTTTCGAATCCGGGCCGACCCTTAGATTTTTTAAAAAAAAATTTGTCAAATCCATGCCGCGTGGATTATCCAGGGACTTGATGATTTCTTCTTGGGACACGGCGTACCCTCGCATGGGTGCCTCAAATTTTTTACCTCAACTTTTTTTAAATACAACTTATATTAAAAAATCTATTAAATATTTCATTATCTCAATAAAAATATATTATATTTATTAAATAAAAAATATATTAAATTTCAACAACTTATATTAAAAACTCTATCAAATATTTCATTATCTCAATAAAAATCTATTACATTTATTCGATAAAAATAATATTACATTTCAACTTTCAATACCTTATATTAAAAATCTATTACATTTTATTATATTCAATCACATTCACTCGTATTTTCTCCCGTCGTAGTTTCGGATGTTCCCTCGGTTTCTTCTTGGTCTTTTTCATCCTTTTTAATATGTTGTGTTCGGCTAGAACCAATCATTTGAGCAAACATTGAGTTTCCAAATTTTTCGGCCTGAAGCTAGAACGTCTCTCGTCCAATGTATTTCTTCAAATACTAAAAACTTGCTCTACCGCAACTGTTAAGACCGAGCAAGCTAGAATTTCGTCCAATAAATTTGTGTTTTTTGCTACCACCATCGCAGTATGTTGAAAGTTTTCTCATTTGTTCACTAAAATTAAAAAAGTGGTAAAATAATTCTCAAGTTTCTGATTGGAACTTTAGGATCCTCGTGGACGATTCGTTCACTTTCTTAATAAAATTTGTGCTTTAGTGAGTTTAGAATTAATATTACCAGTTGCAGTAGATTGTGTTTCATGTAGGGGTGACAAATATTTCCGAAATCCTGACGCTTCCCGAATTCCATCTCATTCCTGATAGCTGTGTTTTATTTGCATTTTTTGATGTCGTTTTACTGTTGTTTTGTATGCATTCATGTGTCAATGTTTAGGTTTTTATTCAAGTTTTGCTCATATTTCATGCATCATATCTACATAATATTCTCCTAGGTCTTTTGTGTAGGAAATGACAATTTAAGGAAAAGATGGATCTGAAATGTTCCCGCTCGAGCTGCATGTTTTGACCGATCGAGCGAGAGATGTATGAAATGCTGGACAGAAGTTTAACCGCTCGAGCGGAGATATTTTACCGATCGAGCGAGAAAGGAAAATGATGCGGACCAGAGAAACTTTTGCTCGAGCGGGAGATTTTCACCCATCGAGCGCGATGGAAAGTCGAGAAATTATATTTCAAAAAGAAAACTTTCTTGAGAAGGACTCTAGTCTTTAAATAGATTCTAGCACTCAAATTTAGGGATCTTTTTATCATCTTTGGAGACGGCAGAACATGGAAGAACACTCTTGGCGGCTAAGTTTTTCATCTTTATTCTTAGATTTATTTTATTTTCTTCAATTTTTCTCTAGAGATTTTCATGAATTTTAGTGGCTAAGTTTTAATTCTTGGTTGAGGAAGACGAATCCTTGAAGTTTATTTATCTCGTGAGATTTTGATTTTTATTGTTTAATCTTTATTTGAGTATCAAAAGTTGTTTGAGATTTATCATATGCTTGTGTATTTGATTATTGGCTTGATCACCTAATAGTTTTCTCATACAATCTAAAGCTTAATTAGATATCAAATCCATAATTGTTTGATCCATCTAATTAAATACAACCGCTTGTGTTTGTGTTGTCTAGATTCATCAATTTCACTAGTTTGAATGCTACCTTGAATTTAAATCTTAATCGCTTGTATTTGGGTTAATTCATTGGTAATGGTTAAATTAGAAATCTTGTGTCTAATTAACTAAGATTGAGGTGAGATAGAAATTTAATTTTTAATGATGAATATTCAATGGGGATTAATTAATTTAGAGAATCGATTACCGAGTGAATAACTTCAAAGGCGTAGTCGACTGATACCGAAGCTTGTTTTACTTGATTGTTCCGCTGTAATTTCAATCTTGCATGCTAGTTGATAAAATTTATTTTATCTGCTTTTAATTTTAGTTAGTTAATTCCAAAATTTAAAAACCCACTTTTATTTATTTTTAGTATTCTTAAGAACACAAATAATTTCACTTTCTTCGTGAAAACGATCCATATTCTCTCTACTACACATTTAATTGATTGAGTTGAGTTGGGTAATTTAGGCGCGATACGACTAAGCGATACCAATTCCAGTCCAGAAAAATCCCTATCCGATATTTTTCCGAACCGAATTTTCGGGATTTTTTCCATTCCGATTGATATCGGAAGAGGGATCGGGAATAAAACCTTATCCCGATGGGATTCCCGACCCGCCCAGAAATAATATTATAATATATTTTATTAATAATTTTATTAATATATTAAGCTAAATATTATTGTGTTTCAACTCATATAACAATTAATTGTGGACTTAATTCACATAATTGTTTATCGTTGAAACGATCGAATAATATATGAACGAAATAACCTTTTATTTTTGTGTATTATTTAAAATATTAAATTAATACTTAATTAATTCATATTTATATTTATCTAATTAGATGATAGCTTGCTAGATTCCTGAAGGAACAAAATTAACTTTGATTACTGACATTCTCTTTTATTTTGGCTTCAAATTTTTTTTTTGAGATCTTGTAATGTCCCCACTACTCGGCTTTCTCTCCTTATATTTTTTCGCAATTTTTTCTTCGCTTTGGAGCATTTGAATGGGAGAAACTCGAATATGATACTCAAGGGGTGCTTTTGATATTTGTGATGTATTAAGGAGTTGTTTGAGATTCTTCATAGATTTTTTTTTAAAAAAAATATTTTTCGAGATTACCCTCTCCTTACCCGACTAGATCCCGATAATTCGGGTCCCGACACTTTTCGGGTGCGGGATCGGGAGGAAAAAATCTTAATTCTTATTGAGACGGAAATCGGGTAAGGGGGTTACGGGACGGGTCCCGACCCGATCCCACCCCTAGTTACATGTGATGCAATTTGGCCACCATATTTGATGTTATATTCATTATAAATATTATATAAATGAGTTTTAATATTAAACAAAATCAATGAGATATTAGTAATCGTTTCCGTAATAGATTCTAAAGATTCATAATATAATGCTAACATATCTTGTAAACTATCTAATTTAAGTCAAGGATCTTAAACAAAGGCACATAAAAAAATTTCAGGAATGTGCAAAAAATATTTTTCTCATTATCCTTTTCATGAAATGAATGCATTGAGAAAAAAAACACTATCATTAGATTTAATGTAGCGACCCGTCCCGAAATCACTAAGTAACCAAAGCTTAAGCATACAATTAAACTTAAATAACAAAATCAGAGAAAAACTGCGGAAACTTAAATCGAAATACTAACCCGACAGAATACAATCGATAAATAACTTAAACCCAAAATAAAATAATACAACTCAATCGAAAATTCAATACAAAAGGGTCAAGCCTAACTAAGAACCGCTGACACCAACTGAGTTCCCAACTCTCCGGTTGCAACTACTCACTGGTCCCCAAACCTGAGAAATTTGCAACTGCCCCATCAAATGGGGTGTCCGAATAAAATATACGGACGTAAGCCAATAATGCTCAGCACAAAAGTATGAGTATACACATGCTATGAATGCAAATACAAATGCATATGAATGAATACCGAGAACCTATCATCGATAGAACACTGCTCAGTCAAAGGCGTCATGGTATGTAGCATGTTGGATCGTCGCATCAAGAGTTGACTCTGATAATATAGAACCTACCTCCTCCACTAGAATGCATCTACGGATAATACCATCTGCACAAATCTTAAAAAGCAAAGGATCTTCCCATAAAAATACTTAAAATCAGAGAAAAAATTCTTTTTCTGTTGGTAAGTCATATGCGGGGAAGAAACTTACTTGATAGATAATTGACAATATTTGCATACCTTGGAAAATTATTTACATCAAATAGCTGCTCATTTGGAAATTCATCGTGTATTACCTGCGTTCCGACTCCTTGATTCTCCAGAAGAAAGAGGTGATCCGCAACTTGATTCTTCGAGCCCTTCCTGTCAATAATTTCCAAGTCAAATTCTTGTAATAGTAATACCCAACGAATTAAACTGGGTTTAGAATCCTTTTTGTTCATCAAGTACTTCAGCGCAGAGTGGTCAGTATGGACAACGACTTTGCTTCCCAATAAATATGATCTGAACTTGTCCAACGCAAACACATCTGCAAGTAGTTCTTTTTCAGTGGTGGCATTGTTCAGCTGAGCGGCTGACAACGTGATGCTGGAATAGTAATCACATGAAGCAGTTTATCCCTTTTCTGCCCAAGGACGGCCCCCAACGCTGTGTCACTGGCATCACACATCAACTCAAATGGAAAACTCTAGTCTGGGGCTACAATTACTGGTGCGCTAGTCCACTTCTGCTTCAATATCTTAAACACCTGTAAACACTCAGCAGAAAAGTTAAAAGACACCTCTTTTATCAACAAATTAGTAAGGGGCTTAGCAATAGAAGAAAAATCCTTGATAAATCTCCTATAGAAACCCGCATTCCCTAGAAAACTTCTTATCCCTTTCAAGTTCGTGTGAGGTGGAAGTTTTTCAATTACCTCAATTTTCGCCATATCCACCTCCACCCATTTTTCTGACACCTTATGCCCTAGTAAAATCCCTTCTCGCACCATAAAATGACACTTTTACCAATTCAACACAAGATTACCGTCCTCGCACTTTTTCAAAACTTTTTTCAAGTTTCACCAACATTCATCAAAAGACGACGCAAACACAAAAAAATCATCCATGAAAACTTCAATAAACTGTTCTACCATGTTATGGAAAATAGCTATAATGCAACGCTGAAAAGTAGTAGGGCATTACACAAACCAAACGACATTCGTTTATATGCAAATGTACCATATGAACATGTAAAAGTAGTTTTGTGTTGGTCCTCGGGTGGTATGGGTATTTGCATATGACCTCAATAGCCGTATAAGAAACAGTAAAAAGCATGCCCTGATAATCTCTCAACCATCTTATCAATAAAGGGAAGGGGAAAGTGATCCTTACGGGTGGCATCATTCAGTTTTCTATAATCAATGCATACACGCCAGCCCGTAACAGTTCTTGTAGGAATTAATTCATTTTTCTCATTTTCAATAACAATTATTCATCCCTTTTTATTCACTACCTGAATTGGACTCACACATTCACTATCAGCAATAGGATATATAATACCTGCATCAAGTAGCTTGATCACCTCCTTTTTCACTACCTCTTGCATCGCTGGATTGAGGCGTCTCTGTGGTTGCGTAGATGTCTTGTGCTCTGCCTCCATTAGTATCTTGTGCATGCACATAGATGGACTAATTCCCTTAATGTCAGCAAGACTCCATCCTATAGCTTTAATGTTCTCTCTTATCACTCTCAACAGCTTCTCTTCCTCGCTCCCTGTCAAAGAAGAAGAACAAATTACTGGAAGTTTATAATTATTCAATAAATATAAATATTTTAAATAAGAAGTGAGTGGTTTAAGTTCGAGTGTAGGAGGCTCTTCAGCTGATGGCTTCAATGGCTTTAGGATATTCATAAGCTCTCCTATCCTGGAATTTATGGATCTTGCAAGCGGCTTCATTCCTCTAAATATCTCACGATCTCTTGGATTTCCTCACTTTCGTGTTCCTCATGCACCGTTTTTGTCAAAACAATTTCTAGTGGATCCACAGATAACTGTTCCTGCATAGAACACTCAACCAATTCTTCAGTAACATCAATTCTAAGCAATCAGAATTGTCCACATGATATCGAAGGCCATGAAACACATTAAAAATCACACTCTCATAATTCATACGCAAAATTAAATCCCCCTTATGCACATCAATCAAAGCTTTTCCAGTGGTAAAAAATGGTCTACCTAAAATAAGAGGTATCTCACGATCCTCTTCCATATCAAGCACAACAAAATCCACTATAAAAATAAATTTATCCACTTTAACTAAAACATCTTCCACAATCCCTCTAGGATATTTTATAGATCTATCAGCCAATTGTAGGGAGATGGTGGTTGGTCTAACTTCCCCAATTCCAAGTTTTTCAAAACATGAGTAAGACATAAGATTTATACATGCACCAAGATCACACAACAGCTTACTAAAGAATGATTTCCATATTGTGCAAGGAATTGAAAGACTAACAGGATCCTTAAGTTTTGGAGGGAGTTTATTTTGTAAAATAGCAGAACATTCCTCCGACAACTTCACAGTTTCAAAATCCACTAACTTCCTCTTGTTTGACAAAATCTCCTTCAAAAATTTTGCATAACTAGACATTTGAGCCAAAGCATCCGCAAATGGAATATTAATATGGAGCTTTTTAAAATTTCTAAAAGTTTGCAAATTGATTATCCGATTGCAGTTGCTTTGCTCGCTGTGGGAAGGGGAGTTTACTCAAATCAATACTATCATTATTATTTGGATTAGAAGACTTACCTTTCTTGCCCGTGGCGCCGACTCTGCAGGCTTTGGCTCGTCCTCCATATCTTTATCAGTCTTTGGTTCCATCGACTCCTCATCATCAACACTCTTTTCCTTTCCTTCCTCTTGCGATCTAGTAACCGCCAGAATAACATTGACGTCTCTTGAATTCTTCTCAGTATTGTTAGGCAACGATCTTGCTGGCCTAGCTGACAGTTGTGAGGCTATTTGGCTCATCCGCGTCTCCAGATTCTGTAACATTCCCTATTGATTCTGCAAGCAAGTCTCAGTACTCGCAACATACTTAATCATGATCTCTTTGAAGCTCGGCTTCTTCTCCACTGGTTTGGATGTGTTGGCAGTGGGATCTGCAGGTTTCCATGAGAAATTCGGGTGATTCTTCCAGCAAGGATTGTAGGTGTTGCTATAAGGATTGTATGTATGTCTCCCTTGATTTCCCATAAATTTTGCTGCATCAATTTCAAACACATTATGATCTTCAGGCGAATTCACTTGGACTTTATTTGCTAGATGATAAGAGTCTTTTTCCCGTGGTTTTTTGTTCATTTTCTTGGTGTTTTGCATTTTTTACATGTCATCTTGTTCGTATTTATCCAATTTTGTTTGCATTTAGTGTATTTTTGTGTGTTTTGTTCACTCCTATTGATCTATGGTTAATTTGGCAGGAAAATAAGAAAAATCCCTATTTTTGGGAATCATAAGGAGGTGCGCTCGATCTGCAAGATTTAGCAAACCGAGCGCAGGCATACTAAGGAGAGGCAAAAATTTGAAAGAAATTGGGTGCCCGAGCGGTAGATTATTACCGCTCGAGCGCGTGCTCGAGATGCAAGGCAGAAAGCTGGTGGAATTCCCAGCGCCCGAGCGGCTCTTTTCTACCGCTTGGACGCTCCCGCGTAATTATGGAAATTATTATTCCGGGAGTTTTATTTGAAAAGGACTCTGAGGGGAACTATATATAGGATATTTTCAGACGTTTCAAGGGTTGGATACAGAGAATATTGAGAGGAGGCTGCTGCTGAAAATTGAAGACTTATTCTTCTCGTTGGGAGTTTTTCTTCTTCATATTTTCTGATTTTTATGTTGAAAAACATTTTTAGGTTAAGTTTATGTTGAGTTGTAGTAGATAAACCTTTATTTTGTTGGAATTTAAGGGATCCGAACCCCGAAACATGTTTGTGTGATTGAATCTTTGGACGAATTGAGTTTGATTTATACTAGTATTTGATTTTATCATGGTTTATTATTCTATGTTGAGGAGTAGCTAACTTCAGCATAGATTCGTAAGTTGTGAATTGCTGTCGAGAGATAGATTCATGATTAGGACGAGTGATTAAATCCATGGACTTAAAATATGCATAGAAATATGATATTTAGTACATGTTGATAACCATAGACTACCAGGTTGAAAGTTATAGGAATTCAAAGAACGTCAAGAAATCAGTAATGATAAATAATTAAAGAGATTTAATTGTTTCATTAACTTGAATTAGATTGGCATAAACACGAGAGAGAGTGTCGATTATTCAGGAATTTCTGTCAAATCTATGTGTATTAAATTAAGATTCAATCGTCCAGCTCAATTAGGGGGAAGGTGAACCGAAATTCCAACAAAATCCTTTCATATTATATTTTCTCAATCTTTAAAAGTTGGGTTCATTATTTGCATTAATTCTAGTTATTTAAGTTGAGTTCATTAGTCACAAATTTTAGTTACAATCAATCATAAAACTTTCGTTACTTTGGGTAGAGAAATAAAATAATTGAGTTGTAGTAGCCCGTACCCAAAATCAGTGATTAAGGATTAATCAACGCTAATTAAATAGATTGGGTACCGGACGGATCGAAAGCTCCGATGCAGGATCGAAAGTTCCGATCGACATCGGAAGCTCCGATGGTATTACGTCAGGCATGATGTGTGGCAGGATCGGAAGCTCTGATCGCCCCTATCCAAAGTCAACCAGTGATATTTTGACACGTGGAAGATGAGGATCTTTGGAAGCTCCGATGGCAGGATCGGAGGTTCCGATCGATGTCTATAAATAGAAGGCCGAGGCTTCACTTTCATTTGCCAATTCCGAGAATCCCTCTCTATTCCAGGCATATTTGAGTAGTTTTAGTCTTCATAGGCTTGACCCGGGGGTTGGCGAGGCGTTCGATAGTCGTAGCGGAGTTGTGCTCAAGTTCTGGAGGCATCGACATCAAAGGGCTAACGACGGACGAACGTATAGCTTTTGCTTCCTATAAATATTTAGGAGTATGCAATAGCTTAGTTAAGGCTTTTAGAGCACTTTAATGATAGTAGTATCATTTGGCAGTGTAGAGCAGACTATAGGCGTGGACCTAGAGTTGGTAGAGCTTGCACTGATTTGAGGTACGAAAGTACTGTTCGAGATATCCTGACTGAGTATGCATGTATTATGTGACTGCATGGTTTATATGTCATTGATTTATGCTGCATTCATTTGCATACTGAGCTATCTCTTTCGAGATGTCTATTAGTAGGGTTGTACCCTATCCTGTTAGTGGATGGACTTTCATGGCTTTGGGTCCGGTAAATCCATTGGTATTTGGTATGGGAGCCACCTCCTGAAGCGACGGCACAACGTGCTACATACCAGGGCCCGGTCTGTCTCTGTTATATGATCCTTGACCTCGAGTTATAGGGAGTTCACTTTGCATGCATGTATACTCATACTCTCGTACTGATCATTTTATGCTCACGTCTCGTACTCTGTGTTTCTGGACACCCTATTCCATGGGGCAGGTTTGCGATTGGACGAGGCGGGTGGATCCAAGAGGGGCTAGGCAGTGGTTGGCCAGCTGGAGTTTCGCCTAGGTTTTAATCTGTTGTTATTGGATTGATACAACTATTCGATTGGGTTGTATTATTTTTGAGTATTTACAGATTCCTTGCCTTGGGATTGTATAATGTTTATGGTTTCCACAGTTTTATTCTGATATCCATTTAATTAAGTTAATTGCATGCCTAAGTTCTGTTTAGTAGGAGATCCAGGTAAGGGTCACTACATTTATGGTATCAGAGCATGCAAAGTATTCTTGGGATTTAGATTCTACATAAGATAACCGTTAGGTTAATTTTGTAGATGGCAGATCGTGACGACCAGAGTTCTCATGGCAGTATTGGTGGGCGTTGGGGTGATGCCGACAGGGAGCCTCGTCAGGAACGCCTCCATTGTCATCGATATGAGGACCATTTCAGTGTACGTCGATTCTTGTAGATGGGGCCTAAGCCCTTGGTTGGAGGTAAGTCTCCGGAGGATGCGGAGAACTGGTTAGACCGCATGGAGACGACTTTTCAGACTTTCCACTGCACCGAGGAGCAGAAGATGGAGACCCTGGGTTATCTTCTGGATGGACGTGCGTGCAGGTGGTGGAGGTTTACTTCTGCACCTTTTGTTGCGGCGAGAGGAGTGGCCACTTGGGCCGAGTTCCGCACAGCTTTCAGAAGCTATATTTTCCTCCTGCACTCCGTCAGTCGAAGGCGGGCGAGCTACTGAGTCTGCGACAGGGAGCCATGTCTATTGATGAGTATCAGCAGAAGTTCTTTGATCTGCTATCCTATTGCCCCGAGATTGCTGACAGCTCTGGGATGAAGTATAATATGTTACTTCAGGGCCTTAACCCTGAGATCCACGAGCATGTGGCGGTCGGCGATGACATTTCCTACGAGGGTTTGGTGAGCCGTTGTCACCAGGCGGAGGACAGCATTCGACGGAACAGGTCTTTCTCTCAGTCGAGACCTGCAAGTTCTTTGGGTCCCCGTGCCCAATCTTTCAAGAAGTCTGGATCTACTTCTTCTTCCTCTGGCTCTGCTGGTGTTGTCCGTTTCGGAAAGAAGGACAAGTGTGATCACTGTGGGAAGAACCATCCATCCGACAAGTGCCGTAGAGTTTCTGGAGCTTGTTTTCGTTGTGGAGATACTGGTAATATCCGGAGGGATTGTCCACTATCTGGGGGAGGCGGTTCTGGTTCAGGTTCAGGATCTGGTTCTTAGGCCACCGTTCAGCAGAGGTCGCAGGGACAACCTGCTGGGAGTTCTCATTTGAGGTCACGAGCTTCTGGCCAGGTGTTTTCCCTGAGACATGATCAGGCAGTGGAGGAGAATGAGAAAGTCATCGCAGGTACATTTATGCTTTATGGTATACCTGCTCTTGTACTTATTGACACTGGTGCATCTCATTCCTTCATTTCTGCACGTTTTCTTAAGAAGCATAAGTTACCATGCATTGCACTAGACGTAGTGATGTCTGTTTCTACTCCGACGGGCCAATATGCTTTGGCTAAGCGTCTAGTAATGGGTTGCCCTTTAGAGTTCGAGGGGAACATTATGTTAGCGAATCTCATGGTTCTTGCGATGGACGACTTTGATTGCATTCTGGGAATAGATATGTTGACTACCTATCGAGCTTCAGTGGACTGCTAGCAGAGATTAGTACGCTTTCATCCGGAGGGAAGTGATAGCTGGTTTTTCTATGGAGAGGGAGCGCGACCCCCGATGCCTTTGGTATCAGCTTTGAGAGCCTGTCGAGCTCTAGAGTCTGGCGGGGAAGGCTACCTTATCTATGCAGTTGATTTGTCCACTGAGAGCATTGGGATAGAGAGCATTCCGGTCGTGGATGAATTTACAGATGTATTTCCTGATGAGATTCCGGGTTTTCCTCCTGTTAGGGAAGTCGAGTTTGGCATAGAGTTGATGTCGGATACTTCGCCTATTTCTCGAGCACCGTATCATCTGGCTCCGTCAGAGATGTGTGAGTTGAAGAATCAACTACAGGATCTTTTGTACAAGGGGTACATTCGTCCTAGTGTATCTCCTTGGGGAGCTCCTGTTCTCTTTGTGAAGAAGAAGGATGGGTCGATGCGGCTGTGCATTGACTATCGGCAGCTGAATCGAGTCACTGTGAAGAACAAGTATCCCTTACCTCGTATTGATGACTTGTTTGATCAGCTGCAGGGCACTTCAGTTTACTCCAAGATTGACTTGAGATCTAGGTATCATCAGTTGAGAGTCCGAGATCAAGACGTAGCCAAGACTACATTCCGTACTCGCTATGGGCATTACGAGTTTCTAGTGATGTCATTTGGTTTGACTAATGCGCCGGCTATATTAATGGACCTGATGAACCATGTCTTCAGGGAGTATTTGGACAAGTTTGTCGTGGTCTTCATTGACGACATCTTGGTGTATTCGCGTAATACGGAAGAGCATATTTCTCACTTGCGGTTGGTACTGCAGACTCTTCGAGATGAGCAGTTATACGCCAAGCTGAGCAAGTGTGAGTTCTGGATGGATCGGGTGGTCTTTCTTGGCCATATCATAACCAGGGAGGGGATTGCTATTGATCCGTAGTTTTCTGGGTCTAGCAGGGTATTATCGTCGCTTCATTGTGAACTTCTCTCAGTTAGCTCGACCGTTAACGCAACTTACTCGCAAGGGTGTTGATTTCGAGTGGTTCTCTGAGTGTGAGGAGAACTTCTGTGAGCTTCGACGGCGGTTGACTTCTGCGCCGGTGTTGGCATTACCATCAGGATCTGGAGGGTATGTGGTGTACACTGATGCTTCTCTTCAGGGGTTAGGTTGTGTCCTGACTTAGAATGGGCATGTGATCGCATACGCTTCTAGACAGCTGAAGCTTCACGAGAACAACTACCCAGTCCATGATTTGGAATTGGCAGTCATTGTGTTCGCTTTGAAGATCTGGCGTCATTATCTGTATGGCGAGAAATTTGAGATCTTCACCGACCATAAGAGTCTCAAGTATTTGTTCACTCAGGCGGAGTTGAACATGAGGCAGAGACGTTGGATGGACTTGCTTAAGGACTATGATTGCGAGATTAAGTACCATCTGGGAGCTGCTAATCTCACTGCTGATGCTTTGAGTCTCCAGGTGCGACTATCCGCACTTCAGACTTGTTCGATGTCTAGTGCGATCAGTGACTGTTGTACTTCTGGATATACTTTCAAGCATAAGAAAGGTATGCAGAGTATCCAGATGTTTGCGATATTATCTGAGCCAGCTTTGTATTCACGGATTCGAGATGCTCAGATGTCTGATTCGAAGACCCAGCATTTAGCTCGTCTAGCTAACGAGGGTAGCTCGTCTGGATTTCATTATCAGTCTGATGGCTTTCTGTGTTTGTCTAGTAGGCTTGTGATTCCGCAGGATGTAGAGTTGCGAGAGGAGATTTTGTCTCAGACGCATCGCACTAAGTTGAGTATTCATCCTGGGGGCAACAAGATGTATAAGGATCTACGTACTCGTTTCTGGTGGAAGGGAATGAAATGCAGTGTTTATCAGTTTGTTTCGAGATGTTTAGTGTGTCAACAGGTCAAGGCAGAGCACCGACGACCTAGAGGATTGCTTCACAGTCTGCCTATTCCTGAATGGAAATGGGAGTTTATCACGATGGACTTTGTGACCCATTTGCCGGTATCCCCAAGAAACTGTGATGCTGTCTGGGTTGTGGTGGACCGACTCACCAAGTCAGCGCATTTCATTGCCTATAGCCAGGAGTAAAATGTGGATCGTATGGCTCGGTTGTACATTCAGGAGATCGTTCGACTTCATGGAGTGCCTGTGAGCATTGTCAGCGATCGGGACCCCAGGTTTACTTCTAGATTCTGGGGGAGTGTTCAGCGTGCGATGGGTACTACTCTCAGTTTGAGTACTGCCTATCATCCGGAGACTGATGGTCAGTCAGAGCGCACTATCCGTACTTTGGAGGATATGCTTAGAGCGTGCGTCATGGATTTTGGTTCAGCCTGGCAGGATCATTTGCCATTGATCGAGTTAGCATACAACAACAGCTATCATACTAGTATTGGGATGACACCTTTTGAGGCGTTGTACGGACAAAGTTGTCGTACTCCACTCTTCTGGGAAGAAGTGGGGGAGAGACAGGCTGAGGGACCGGAGTTTATCCAGCAGGCGGTAGACATTGTTGTTCAGATCAAGAAACGGATTAAGACTGCACAGGATCGTCAGGCCAACTATGCTAACACCAAGCGTAGGCCTTTGGAGTTCGATGTCGGGGAGAAAGTGTTTCAGAGAGTGTCGCCTTTTTGCAAAATTCTCAGATTTGGCCTTAAGGGCAAGTTGTCTACCAGGTTTATCGGTCCGTTTGAGATCTTGGAAAGCATTGGCGATTTGGCTTATCGATTAGCTTTGCCACCGCATCTTTCCAGTATTCACGACGTGTTTCACGTATCTCTGTTGCGACAGTATGTGGCGGATGAGTCTTATATTCTGCAGCGGTCTGAGGTTCAGGTGAGCAAGGATTTGACCTATGTTGAGGAACCTATTCGTATCCTGGATCATAAGGATAAGGTTTTGCGGAACAAAGTCATTCCTCTGGTTTTAGTTCAGTGGCAGTGCCGAGGCACTGAGGAAGCTAATTGGGAGCTTGAGGACAGGATGCGTGAAGACCATCCCGAGTTGTTTTGATTTTATTCTTAAAGTTGTATTCAGTTGCAAACTCTGTAAACGTTTGATTTGAATAAAGAATGTTTCTAATTTCTGCATTACATTAGGTACTTAAGATCTGATTTCGAGGACGAAACATCTTAAGTGGGGGAGAATGTAGTAGCCCGTACCCAAAATCAGTGATTAAGAATTAATCAACGCTAATTAAATAGATTGGGTACCGAACGGATCGGAAGCTCCGATGCAGGATCGGACGTTCCGATCGACATCGGAAGCTCCGATGGTATTACATCAGGCATGACGTGTGGCAGGATCGGAAGCTCCGATCAGGATCGGAAGCTCCGATCGCCCCCATTCAAAGTCAACCAGTGATATTTTGACACGTGGCAGATGAGGATCTTTGGAAGCTCCGATGGTAGGATCGGACATTCCGATCGAGGATCGGAGGTTCCGATCGATGTCTATAAATAGAAGGCCGAGGCTTCACTTTCATTTGCCAATTCCGAGAATCCCTCTCTATTCCAGGCATATTTGAGTAGTTCTAGTCTTCATAGGCTTGACCCGGGTGTTGGCGAGGCGTTCGATAGTAGTAGCGGAGTTGTGCCCAAGTTCTGGAGGCATCGACATCAAAGGGCTAACGACTTACGAAGGTATAGCTTTTGCTTCCTATAAATATTTAGGAGTATGCAATAGCTTAATTAAGGCTTTTAGAGAACTTTAATGATAGTAGTATCATTTGGCAGTATAGAGCAGACTATAGGCATGGACCTAGAGTTGGTAGAGCTTGCACTGATTTGAGGTACGAAAGTATTGTTCGAGATATCCTGACTGAGTATGCATGTATTATGTGACTGCATGATTTATATGTCATTGATTTATGCTGCATTCATTTGCATACTGAGCTATCTCCTTTGAGATGTCTATTAGTAGGGTTGTACCCTATCCTGTTAGTGGATGGACTTCCATGGCTTTGGGTCCGGTAAATCCACTGATATTTGGTATGGGATCCACCTCCTGAAGCGACGGCACAGCGTGCTACATACCAGGGCCCGATCTGTCTCTGTTATCTGATCCTTGACCTCGAGTTATAGGGAGTTCACTTTGTATGCATGTATACTCATACTATCGTACTGAGCGTTTTATGCTCATGTCTCGTACTCTGTGTTTCTGAACACCCTATTCCATGGGGCAGGTTTGCGATTGGACGAGGCGGGTGGATCCAAGAGGGGCTAGGCAGTGGTTGGCCAGCTGGAGCTTCGCCTAGGTTTTATTCTGTTGTTATTGGATTGATACAACTATTCGATTGAGTTGTATTATTTTTGAGTATGTACAGATTCCTTGCCTTGAGATTGTATAATATTTATGGTTTCCGCAGTTTTATTCTGATATCCATTTAATTAAGTTAATTGCATGCCTAAGTTCTGTTTAGTAGGGGATCCAGATAAGGGTCACTACATGAGTTATTGTGACGTAGTCCCTGAGGACGATTCTCGTATTCCGTACACTTTTCTATAACTTGAGTCGTGCACTTGCGATAATATTGAGCATAAAAGAGAGATAATTATATTGATTTTAAGCGTTGGTATTTACTCAATCAAGTTTTTGGCACCGTTGCCGGGGACTATTGATTATTTTGATTTATCTTATTTAATTTTCTTTACACCAATTTTAATCACTATTTTCATCTGTGAACTACAGGATTCTCTTGCAGTGCATGCAACTTCACCTGAATAAGAACTCTTGCCTTTTGATCCAGAAATTGAAAGAACCTTTCGTAGAAGAAGAAGGCAACAGAGAGAAATAATGGCAGAACAAGAACGGCTACATGGAGATGGAGAAGCTGAGAATAATGCACCACCTATCTACAAGTCAATGATGGATATCGCTTTGCCATCCATCGAAAATGCCAGACCAAGCATCATCAGGCCAACCATCGCAGCAAATCATTTTGAGATAAAACCTGTGTTAGGATCTAAGGGGGGGGGGGGGATTTAGGTTCTATTGGCAACTTTAGCAATTTAAAGCGATTATGCAAATACGCAAGCGGAAGACTTAAAGTAATCAATAATAAATGCGGTAAATAAATGCGCAATGTAAATAAAGTAGTAAAAGAGATAAGAGATGTTTATGGAAGTTCGACGATAAATCGTCTACATCTCCCCTTCTTGGTTAAGATCGATTAACCAAGGATCCACTAGCACTTCGAATGTCTTGGACTTGATGGCTCCAAGGATAGCCGTACAACTCAACACGATCACCGCGCCGATACAACTCGATACACTTGGCCTTAAGGGCTCCAAGGATAGCCTCAACAATAACTCAATACACTTAGCTTCACACTCAAGTGTTTACAATGATCGCACAACCAACTCACAAATGATTTTTACAAACAACTCTCGATTTTTGAGCAAATATATCGAATAAATCTTGATAGAACACTTTAAATGAGAGGAGATGCTTGCAAGAGAAGAGAGTGAATTGGGATATATCAATTGGCTTGGAATGACCTCTATTTATAGTTGCAATTTCGAGCAGGTTCGGAACCTCCAAACTGGTATTCGGTTCGTCCGAAGTCTTCTGATTCAAATTCAAATTTCTGCGGCTGTTGAACTATTCGGGGGTTCCGAACTCGGCTTCGGGTTGTCCGAACGGCTGCATTATATTCATTCCGGCAAATTTCTTCCGACAAAATCTTCAGTCCCCGTAAAGGAGTTTGGGTCCTCCGAACTTAACTTTGGGGCGTCCTAAGTGTGCATTTCGTGGCCTCCGAGAGTTCCTCCGAGCAATATTATATTTCAAAAAATCTTAGGGCCGTCCGAACTGTCTTCGGACCGTCCGAACAGGTCTTTCATGGCCTCCGAGCTTGTCATCCGAACATATTTAATTCCAGAAAAATCTTTGGATGGTCCGAACCCTTCTTCGAACATATAAATTTTTATCTTCAATTTTTGATTATCGGTTCTTGCTTCCAATATTTTTCATACACAAAAATATTATTATCTGCAAATTTCTCACTTTAAACTTTTTGTAATAATTAACCGAGTTTTGTAATCATCAAAACACAATATTTTGAGACTTGTTAATGCATTAAAAACATTAATCTCATTATACGAGATTTGTATGCGTTTAAGGCGTAACAATCTCCCCCCTTTTTGATAATCACAAAACTTGGTTAAATAGAAGAAATAAAATATAAGCAATAGACCAATAATAAATATATTAAACAATTAATCAAATATTTGTTTAAGCATTAATTATTAAAACTCCCCCTCAATTTAATAATTAATTTATTTAATCAAATTAATTCTCTCCCTTTTTGCGATACTAAAAAAACAATTAATAAAGCACACAATAATTTCATTAAACTAAACATGAATTTTACATAGAAAGCATAAAACAAATACAACTTAAAATGCAAAATAAAATCTAAGAGTCATCATCATGCTGCGGCGGAGGATAGCGGGAGATGAAGTCATAAAAACGAGTCTCCAACGAGGCAACTCTCATAGTCAGCGCATCCATAGAGGCAGTAGAAGATGCAAAGTGGCTGGCTAGATTCACTTCAATGAGCTGAAGAGTCTTTGTAACGCCCCGTTTTTATCTTAATTGATGTTATTTGAGATAATCAGTGATTTCAGAATTCGAGACCGGACTTTTTATTGATCAGGGTCTATTTTGCAATTTTGGGAATTTTTAGGGACTAAAATTCAAAAAGTGAGTTTGTTATATTATTGAAGGCTTGACTAAGTCTCTTAGCACTTCATCATCCCCTCCAACTCGGTTTCCCTCCATTGAAGACGCCTCATAGCATTCCAAGCTTTTGTGATTTCAGTTCGAGCTCGATCCATCCGATAGAATTGATTTCTGACTTGATATCTACGATCACAGCGACGAGTGCTCCGTTTGGAAGTAAGTTTATCTTAATTCTGAGAAGTTTGAATTTATCGATGTTGTCAGAATTTGTTTATATTCGGAGAGGATGATTATGAGTTAGCAGTGATCGTATATCTAAGACGGTTCGAAGATCTAACGACAATCGGAATTGTTATGATTGTTCTTGTCATTTTTGAAAATCTTGATTTTGAGATGTGTTGATTTTGTGTTGGGTTTGATGTTTGAGGATTGGAATAAGTTTGTTGAGTTGTTGTTTTGTTGTCTGCATTTTTAGTTTGGTCAGTTTACAGCCGTTATGCCGTCAGTTTGAGTTTTGCATATCGTTTGGATGTTTTGAGTTATACCGAGCTTAGTATGAGTTTTGATATCGATTTTGATCGCTATGACTTCTTCTGATAGATTGATTTGAAGTCTTTGGAGTTGCGAGCCTTGCAGATTGGATCAGTTTGGAAGAGTTGAGCCGGTATAGTATCGATGTTCTTCTTTATCGATTGATTTAACTTGACTTGGATATTGATCGAAGAATTGTTGTTTTCAGATTGAAGTTTTGGAACGTCAAATAAGAGGTATAAGATGGCTTTGGAATGGAATAGGACGATTAACTTGAATCCGGATTGATTCGAGTGTCCTAGAAGAAATCACATACTGTATGTTTTGACTGCTTATTTGATTATATGATTGAATTTATGGTGAGTGCATGAGATTACATATGCATTCATATTGAGCCTTGACTTATTCAATTTGAATTAGACGATCTAGGGATTGTGGTTGAGTGGCTTGGTAGGCGATTTACTACCTTGTCGAGTTGCTCACAATAATGCCCTGGAGTCTAGAGGATTAAAACATGCCACGTCCATCTCGAGAGGGGAGTCGGTGTGATCGTTGGATGTTTTAACCTCAGGATCCCAAACCAAAGAAAGAAGGAAAGAAAGAAAGAAAGAATAGAAGAATTGCATTTGATTATCTGAGTCTGATAATCCCGAAGTTTTAAAGACATGCATATCATTTTAATTCAGTTCTTGATTGGATTAATTGATTATTTGAGGAATGAATTCATAGTATGATTTGATATGTTTATTTGATTGCATGTTAGTCTCTTTTACTGGGAATATTATTCTCACCGGATTATCCGGCTATTGTCTTTGTTTTTTTGTGTACTTGGAAACAGGTGGGGCAGGACCAAGTCAGAAGAGGCATGGTTAGCTTCGAGGGAAAGATGTAGAAGTGAGACTCGGTCTAGAAGTCGATTCCAGCATGTCAATCTAGTTTATGTTAGAACATGTTTAGTTATCGAACTTCATCGTTATATTGTTGTTGCATGTTCTCGACTTTGGTTTGGTTGTTGAACTCCAGAACTCCTGTTTTAAATGGAGGAATCAAGTTTGTAACGCATGTTTATGTTTCGGAGTATTGTATGGCTTGATGTTCTTGTTTTTGGTGATTCTAGCACCGGAGCAGCCAGGGAGGCGCGCCCGCGCATCCTAACGCGCTCCTGCGCCCCTTTTCGGGCAGGGCGTCATGCGCGCCCGTGCCTCGAGAGGGCACGGCCGCGCATGAGCCAGGGCGCCGTGCGCACCCGCGCCTGATGAGGCGCGGCCGCGCGGGCCCTTTTATAAAAGAAAAATGCGTTGGCTTTTAATGCTTGCTTATTTTAATTACTCCTTAATTGATGTTTAGAACCGAGGTCTCACATTAAGTGGTATTAGAGCGATAAGTTCCTGGAATTTGTTCTAGAAGTGAGCGGGGTAGATCAAGTTCGCTTGACCTTAAAATTCTCGCATGTGATTGATTAATTCTATGATTACATAATATGCGAGCATGCTTTATGAATTGAAAATTTATTTGAATTACGTGACTTGTAGATTCAAATTGTTAAAGCATGATTTGATTGAGATATGAATTGTTTTCATGCATTGATCTGAGTTCCATCTATCGAATTTGGAAGATGATCAGAGGTTCGTGACACTGAAATGGTGAGTGTGTATTGTATTATCCGTGTTCTAACCCCTGTCAATTTAGATGGGTACTCGAAGAAGGCTAGACATGAATACTCCACCGATTATTCCTACGACAGAAACTCCTCCGGTTATGACTCCTCCGGTGGTACAGATGGATGACACAATCACGCCTATGGAAGCCTTAATGAAGAGGTTCCAATCTTTTAGGCCGCCGTATTTGAATGGGAAGGAAAATCCGGTCGATTGCGAGAGTTAGTTGGAAGATATTGATCAGCTCTTTGAGTCTCTTGACTACTTGGATGACCGCAGAACAAGACTGGTAATTCATCAACTTTAGGGAGTGGCAAAGAGTTGGTGGATGACTATCAAAAGAGCCAAAGAGAATAAAGGTACGACAATTACTTGGGCACTTTTTAGAACAGAGTTCTATAAGAGATTCTTTCCAGTTTCCTATCGAAAGGATAAAGGCGCCGAGTTTGCAAATTTGAGGCAAGGTAGTATGAGTATCGAGGACTATGTTGCGAAGTTTGACAGTTTATTGAGGTTCGCTCCGCATATTGCCGACAATGAGGAGGCAAAAGCAGACCAGTTCATTAACGGTTTGCACCCTAACATCTTTATTCTGGTGAATACTGGGAGGCCAGATAACTTTTCTGATGCGATGGATCAGGCAAAGGGAGCAGAAGCGGGACTGATGAGGAAGAGGGAGAATCAGTACCAGCCTCAACAGCAACAACAGAGGCAGTATCAGAATCAACCGCCGATGAATGAGGGTAGTAGCAGTGGTGGTAGCAAGAAGAACTATTTCCGTCCCAAAGGGAAACAGTTCAAGAAGTCGAGAAGCACTTCTTCGAGCTCGAGTGGCTCGAGGCAGTTCAGTTTTGGACAGGGTTCAGGATCATCTGGAGCTTTGTGTAATAGGTGTGGAGGACGACACTCCAGTGACCAGTGTAGGGGAATCTTTGGGAACTGTTACATCTGCTAGCAGACTGGGCATTATGCCGGACAATGTCCACAGAAAGCTTCTGACCAGACTTAGAGTGGGAATACCTCTTGACAGTCATCTCAGCCTGGGAAACAGGCTACTGCAGTTCACTCATTCCAACCTCAGCAGCAGAACCGTTAGGTAGGTAATCAAAGTTTGAACCAACCTCCTAGACAGCAGGCGAGAGTGTTTGCTCTGAATGCGGATCAGGCTCAGGCTGCACCTGATTATGTTATTGCAGGTAATTGTATGATCTTTGATTATCCTGCTAATATTTTGATAGATACAGGTGCTTCTCACTCTTTCATATCTGAGAAATTTGTGTCGATGCATTCCTTGACTTTTGAGCTTTTACCTGCTGTAGTTGCTGTTACTTCAACTTTGAGTGGAGGAATTGTTTCGAAGAATTTTTTTAGAAATTGTGGATTGAGTTTTGAAGGAAATTTGATCGAGTTCGACTGTATTGTACTTGGTTTGTCTGACTTTGACTGCATAGTTGGCATAGATGTTTTGAATAAGTACAGGGCTACAGTAGATTGTTTTCAGAATATAGTTCGTTTCAGACCAGAGATGTCAAATAAATGGAGATTCTTCGGTAAGGGTTCTCGTTCTAAAATTCCTTTGATATCTGTCTTATCTATGACTAGATTATTATAGAGAGGAGCCGAAGGATTTCTTATTTATGCGATCGATATTCTGAAGTATAGCCCTGAGTTGAACGATATACCAGTGGTTAGAGAATTCCCTGATGTGTTTGCAGATGAAATTCCGGGATTGCCGCCGATTAGAGAGATGGAATTTAGCATTGACTTGACGACAGGTACTCAGCCAATTTCGAAAGCTCCGTACCGAATGGCTCCGATCGAATTGAAGGAATTGAAGGAGCAGTTGGAAGACTTGATTTCCAAGGGATACATTCAACCCAGTATATCGCCTTGGGGTGCTCCTGTCCTATTTGTTAGAAAGAAAGATGGCTCGATGCGTCTCTGCATTGACTACCGCCAACTGAATCAAGCGACAGTTAAGAATAGGTATCCTTTACCTCGCATAGATGATCTCTTTGATCAATTGCAGGGTTCGTGTA
This sequence comes from Henckelia pumila, assembly GCF_033568475.1. Classification (NCBI taxonomy): domain Eukaryota; kingdom Viridiplantae; phylum Streptophyta; class Magnoliopsida; order Lamiales; family Gesneriaceae; genus Henckelia; species Henckelia pumila. The sequence goes on from NC_133122.1 coordinate 202,019,628, forward strand.
TTTATTCGAAGATAGATTTGAGATCGGGTTATCACCAACTGAGAGTTCGTGAAGAAGATGTTCCTAAGACTGCGTTTCAAACAAGGTATGGCCAATTTGAATTTCTTGTCATGCCTTTCGGTTTGACGAACGCCCCAGCGGTCTTTATGGGATTGATGAACCGAATCTTTCAGCGTTTTCTTGATGAGTTTGTGATTATTTTCATTGATGATATCTTAATCTATTCTAAGAGTCGTGCCGAACATGCAGAGCATCTGAGAACAGTTTTACAGATTTTGAGGGCAGAACAGTTATTCGCCAAGCTTTCGAAGTGCGAGTTTTGGCTTGACAGAGTTGTCTTTCTAGGGCACATTATTTCAGGAGATGGGATTGCTGTTGATCCCAGCAAGATAGAAGAAGTGATGAATTGGCGCAGGCCGACTTCTGTGCCAGAGATTCGAAGTTTTATGGGCTTAGCAGGGTACTATCGCAGATTTATTCAAGGTTTCTCTTCTATTGCGAAGCCTATTACCCAGCTGACTCAGAAGAATGCTCCTTTTCCGTGGACAGATGATTGTGAAGCCAGTTTTGTTGAGTTGAAGAAGAGATTAACCAGTGTTCCGATTCTTTCTATTCCATCTGGTTTCGGAGGTTTCACAGTTTATTGCGATGCTTATCATCTTGGTCTCGGATGTATTCTTATGCAAAGGAAGCACGTGATAGCATATGCATCGAGGCAGTTGAAACCGCACGAGACTCGCTATCCAGTTCATGATCTTGAACTAGCTGCTATTGTTTTTGCCCTGAAGATCTGGCGTCACTAATTGTACGGTGAGTCTTTTGAGATCTTTTCGGATCATAAGAGTCTTAAGTACTTATTTTCACAGTCTGAGTTGAATATGAGGCAGAGGAGATGGCTAGATTTATTGAAGGACTTCGACTACGAGATTAAGTATTACCCGGGGAAGTCGAATGCAGCTGCCGATGCTTTGAGTCATAAGCTTTGCTCTTTATCTCTTTCGACGATAGGTGTTTCTCGATTGATCGACGACTGTTGCACTTTTGGGTTGGAGTTTGAGTCAGATAGAAATCCGATCAGAGTTTGTGCGATTCTGGCCGAGCCAGAGTTGTTTGTGTCGATCAGAGAAGCACAGAAATCAGATGAGAGTATTCAGAATTCGTTAGAGAAAGTGATATCAGGACACCAGTCTGAGTTTCAGGTCAGGGATGATGTTTTATTTGTGAATAGCCATATTGTTGTGCCTGAGATTGATGAGTTAAGACAGCGTATTCTGAGAGAGGCGCATTGCAGTCGGTTCAGTGTTCATCCAGGAGGCCGAAAGATGTATAACGACTTGAAGAGTCAGTTCTGGTGGAAGAAGTTAAAGAAGGATGTGGTGAGGTTTGTATCTCATTGTTTGAACTGTCAGCAGGTTAAAGCCGAGAGAAAGAGACCAGGTGGGCTTCTGCACAGTCTGTCTATTCCGGAATGGAAGTGGGATCATATTTCAATGGATTTCGTCACGAAACTACCCCGATCTGTTCGAGGATGCGATGCCATTTGGGTAGTGATTGACCATTTGACAAAGTCTGCTTGTTTCATTCCGTATCGGATGACATACCGACACGATCAGATGGCAGAGTTGTATGTTAGAGAGATTGTCAAATTGCACGGTGTGCCGAGGTCGATTGTTTTAGACCGAGATCCTCGGTTTACTTCCCATTTCTGGCATAGTCTGAAAGAGTGGGTGCCCGGATAGCCAACTTGTGGATAAGGGCTTTTGTTACTCTATGTATAAACAATCTTTGTTTAATATAATTTACATTCATTAATGGCATTTTCTTTGTCTTTCTTCATATTGTTATATTGTGATATACTATTGATGTTTTGATAAAGACCTTGAATATACTATAGTGTAAGTAAGATGAGATAGTGAATAAAGAGAGATCACTATTATGAAACACATCTTATAGTCACTGTATATTCTAAACTGTTCCTAGTCAATTGAGCCGTCCGCTAATAAGGATAAGGATCGCTCGAGATTGAGACTAGCATTTGTGATGCCAAGTACCACGTTTCATTGGTAATGGACATGGAGATGTTCAAAGCATGCAAATGGATATTCATATGATGAATGATCGAACTACCCTATTCGGACTTTCCAAGTGGTTATCACTTATCGAGTGGATAAAGTCCATGGTTTTGGTTGTACACCATTAGTCCTTACTACTTGAAACATCATTGAGACTCTATATGCTAGTACTATACTTTGACTCGGTTACCGACTCTATTGGGGTCATCAGGTGTCGGGATTGGGTACAGTTATGACACATATAGGAGTCGATGCTTTGTTGTCAAGGATTCACCACATACTTGCGAGTGTGGATATCCTATGCGATCTGAAGAGATATTAGTGTGACAAATCTCTGGCCAGAGTACATGATGTGTTTTAGGTTACTCGGTTTTCCTAGTAACATATGCGATGTCACTATTTGATCTCCAAGATGTAATGTATAGTTATCGAATCTCGAATGACTCTCGATGCACCAATGGTTGTTGATTCGATCGGGATATATGAATGAAGGGACCGTACTGTACGCTAACCAAAATCTACTGGTTCTTGCAGGTACTATCAGTGATACCTAGGGAATCATGGGGCGATGTTGCTAGACGCTCTTACCACGATTCGTTGGGCAAGTCGGAAATTGTTGTTCCGAGTCACAAAGAGTTGTGAGCCCACGGCTAGCTGTATCCCTGAACCATTGTGGGTCACATAAGTAATGGATTACTAAACCCCGTTGAGATAGTTAAATTTAAAGAGTTAAATTTAATGAAAGAGAAGTTGGACTTCTTAACTAAAGGGAGTGGAATTTCCTAAAATGACAAAGGGATGGACATTTTTGGAAATCACTGAATTCGGATTCAGAAAAACTATCTTGACTTTAAAAGGTGCAGAAATGGTTTCTGTGCATATTGGTGAAATCGGTTTATCAATCAAAGTCATGATGAATTTTATATTAATTTCTATAATAACGGGCTTGGCTTGTTGGGCTTAAGTTATGGATTATGGGCCCTAAGGAGTTAGAGTCCTAATATAATCATAACTTAATCTAGTCTAAAAATTATCTATAAATATATGAGTAGTGTTCGAAAATCATAAGTATTCCATCTTGCAATTTTCGAAAATCACTCATAATATTCAAAGGGAATTTTTGAATTCCTCTGTCCCTTTTGAGAAAATTCGGTCTGTGATTTTTGTGAAAAATTACATTCCGAATTAACAGATCAAATCTGTTTATTCTCTTCGATAAACATCTGATTGATTTCTAGTGCAATCAATCAGAGGGTTTTTGTTTTTTGTTCGTGGACCTTATTCCGGAGATTGATCGTGAAGCCATCGGTTCCCGGAATATACAAGAAGAGCAGATTAAATTCTTTTGGTGTCCATAATCAAGCCGTTGCTTGAACAGGTAAAAATTTAATTGTGATTTTATTTTTACTTGCATAATTTAATCGTAAAGTTTTGATACCCATGATATGGAATCGTTCCATATCGAAAAATAAAAATTTTTAAACTTTCGCTGCACCGGGTATCAATTTTTAATTGATCTGAACACGTTTTTCAACAGTGGTATCAGAGCCAGGTTGCTCAGATCAAACGATTAAATTAATCGATTGTACAAAATATTTGGCCTCGGTTTTTTGAAAACAAAACAAATTTTAAAAATTAAAATTTTGACGGAACAGGGGCATCGGGGCAGCGATTGTCGCTGCCCAGGGCAGAGACGAAGCTGCCCGCCTCCACGTGGGCAGCCCTATCCCACGTGGAGGAGGGGCCTGCCCGGGAATGTCCCGGGCAGTCCGGGAAAATTAAAATTAATTTTTTTTTAATTAAAATTTTGAAATTTTGAAATTCTAGTTTTTGGTCCGATCGAAAATTGTTTTTGATTGGTTCACGAGGCATCGGATCGAATTGTTCGAGTCCGAAATTTTTAAGATTGATTTTTGGATAAATTTGAATTTTTGAAAAATTTATAAATTTTATCCGTTAAATTAGATTTTATAAAATCAATTATTTTGGTACAATTGATGATAAGATATGATCTTATGAAAGGATAAGATAAAATTTGATTTTATCTTTTAATTATGATGCCATTGCATGTTATCCAATTATTTAATTATTGGATAAGGGATGATCGATTGCCATGACCAATGTTTTAGGTGTATGTTAGGTAATTTACATTTGATTTTATTGTTGTTGGGTTTTATTAATGGGCTTGGTTTATAGCCCAATTTGAATTGTCATTTGTAATAAAAAGTGGGCTTGGTTTATGGCCCGTTCCCACCCCTTAAATATGTATCCCCTACTTGTCATCGAAATTTATTGTAAATTTGTTAGACTTAGTGGGAGATAAAGATTTGAAGACAATGGTGGGCCCAGCAGACGATAAAGACCGAAGAAATGTAAATGAAAGCTCAATGTAATAGGATTGCAATGCATACTTGCATATCACCTAGGATTGGACTTAGACTCGTGATTGGAAACCACGGGTCGATTAGATAATGAGATCGATCATCCTTAAATAATATATGATATTATTGATGTATGCATGTTTAGACTAAATTTTATGAATCCCGCAAGCATACATAAATTGCATGATGAGACAGATTTTCAAAAATTAAAAATCCCTCATTTTAAATATGATTTAAAATTGATATCAAGATAAACAAAAGGGAATTTAAATATTGTTTAAATATTCCTACCTTCCATCAACGATCAATGTATGAGATGCTACCCGCGGGCACGGTCCGGCTCATATTATTGGGGGGGCCCGTTCGTCGGAAAGTTGTACATTGGATCGACACATGTTGTAAGTTGGGTGGAACTTCCATGGGATTGGCTCATATTATTGGGGATCCACATGGCGACCGTCCATCACAACTTAATATTGATGGGTCATCTTGACATGTCACATTAAACGGCGTCATATTATTGGGCCCTTATTGGACATGAGGTAAAACATGGGGGTTGCTTTGGAAGTAATTGGGCTCTACCTTTTGAAAATTATGGTTGGCTGATATTATTCGGGACTATGATTTGTCAATTGGACTCCATGTTCCCACTAAGGAAAGGAGTTTCTCGTTTTTCACTGAGGGTAGTGAAATCGTTAAAATAGTGGGAGTGTAATTCATAAAATTAAAATTCGCCATATTTTATGTCTTAGTAAATTAATTAAAACAATCATCGATTACTGTCTGTTTCATCTCAGCATATCATTATGATGAATCTTCGTAATCCACATGTTTCAATTCTCGAACAAAACAAACTTTCTGGCGCAACTATACGGAATGGTTCAATAAGTTAAGATTGTCCAGAGTTCGGAAAAGATTTTCTAGTGTTAGAAAAGGCTTCTCCGAAAACAGCCCCGGCTGATGTAACTGCCGAAAGGTTGGCCGAACTAAAGAAATGGTTGGACCATGATCTCAAGGCCAAATGTTACATGCAAAATTGGACAAGTCTAAACAAGTTTGCCATCACTGCAAGAAACGCGGTCATTGGAAACGTAACTGCAAAGGGTATGTTATACATTGAAATAAATGTTTTACTTAATAATACTTCTTGGGTATTGGATACTAGATGTAGATCTCACATTTGCAATGAGTTGCAAATGATGACAAGAAGTAATAAGCTTAGGAAGGGTGAGACCCAGCTAAGACTCGAAAATGGTTCTAGAGTTGAAGCCCAAGCTATAGGAGACATTTATTTAGTTTTGCAGAACGATTTTAAGTTATTTTTTAGAGACGTTTTATTTGTTCCAGATTCGATTAAAAACATTATTTCTATTTCTATGCTTGATAGAAATGGTTTTTCTTGTAATTTTGTGAAAAGGATTTGCAATATTTACAAGAATGAATGTTTAATTGGAAATGAACAACTTGAAAATGATCTATATAACTTAAAATTAAAAGACGTTCCAATTAATTATGTTGATAAACCGATAACAACAAATAAAAGGAAAAACGATAGTCAAAACCCGGCAAACCTTTGGCATGCTAGGCTAGGTCATATTTCCTCAAGGAGGATGAACAAGCTAGTTTGAGAGGGCATGTTTGATATGTCTGATATTAACTCTCTACCTACTTGTGAGTCCTGCCTAAAAGGAAAAATGACTAAATCTCCTTTCAAAGGGAAGCCTGAGCGTAGTCAAAACCTATTGGATTTGATCTATACAGATGTCTGTGGACCATTTAGTATCGGTACTAAATTTGGACACACCTACTTCATTACCTTTACTGATGATTATTCGAGGTATGGGTATTTATATTTAATGAAATATAAGTCTGAATCATTTGAAAAGTTCAAAGAATTCAAGGCTGAAGTAGAAAATAAACAAGGTAGAAGTATTAAAGCACTTCGATCGGATCGAGGTGGAGAATACTTAAGTACCGAGTTTTTGAGCTATCTAAAAGAGAATGGAATTCTCTCTCAGTGGACTCCTATGAAACCTCAGCTGAATGGTGTCTCGGAGCATCGCAATCGAACTTTGTTGGACATGGTTCGATCTATGATGAGCTTCACTGAGCTCCCACCTTCGTTTTGGAGCTATGCATTTGAAACGGCGGTATTGTTGTTGAACAATGTCCACACTAAAGCAGTAGATAAAAATCCATACGAGTTATGGAATGGCAAAACTCCTAAGTATTCGTACTTGAGGATTTGGGGATGTCCTGCTTACGTGAAGCAGACAGTGGGAGATAAGTTGGATAGTCGATCCACCTTATGTTATTTTGTAGGATATCCGAAGAATTCAATCGGATATTATTTCTATCATCCTACTGAAACAAAAGTGTTTGTTTTGAGGAATGCCACCTTCATGGAGAAGGAGTTCTTATTAGATAAGAAAGGCAAGATGATGGAACTCGAAGAAATTCGAGAAGAACCCGAGATACAAAATAACGATCCCACACCTCAAGAACCTTCAGTGGACACGCCAACACCTAGGAGATCCGAGAGGACTTCTAGACCTCCTATTCGATATGGTCTTCTTCTTGAAGGGGATCAAAGTGAACCCGACATTGGATGTGATCCAAGAAACTTCAAGGAAGCAATTTCTGATGCGGATTCGAATTTATGGCTTGATGCTATGCAGTCGGAAATAAACTCGATGCATACAAACCAAGTTTGGTCTTTAGTAGATCCTCCCGATTAAATTGTTCCAATAGGGTGTAAATGGATCTACAAGAGAAAACTTGGGTCTGATGGCAAGGTACTAACCTACAAGGCACGATTGGTAGCAAAAGGTTATACTCAAAGACAAGGAGTTGACTATGATGAAACCTTTTCACCAGTCGCAATGTTCAAGTCCATAATAATCCTTATTGCCATAGCAGCATGGTATGACTATGAGATATGACAAATGGATGTGAAGACTGCATTTTTTAATGGAAACATTAAGGAAAAAATCTATATGATGCAGCCCAAGGGATTCACATTCATGGGAAGCGAGCATAAGGTATGCAAGCTTCAGAGATCAATTTATGGTCTCAAACAAGCATCAAGAAGTTGGAACCAGAAATTTGATGAAACAATAAAGGACTTTGGTTTCATCAAAAACCCGGAGGAACCGTGCGTGTACAAGAAAGTAGTTAAGGATGCGGTGACGTTCTTAGTGATTTATGTTGATGACATCCTACTCATTGGAAATGACGTAGGAATGTTGCAGTCAACAAAGATATGGTTATCAGGTAGATTCTCGATGAAGGATTTGGGTGAGGCCTCCTATATTCTAGGGATACAGATCTATAGAGATAGATATAAGAGAATGATAGGACTCACTCAAGTAACCTACATCGACACCATATTGAAAAGGTTTTCTATGGATGAGTCCAAGAGAGGACATCTACCTATGTTTCATGGAGTTTCTCTATCCAAGTCTATGTGTCCCAAGACTAACGAAGAGATAGAGAAAATGACACACATACCATATGCGTCAGCCATAGGTAGTATTATGTATGGGATGATATCTACCAGACCGGATGTAGCCTTTGCTCTGAGTGTCACGAGCAGATATCAGGCCAACCCCGGTCAAATGCATTGGAAAGCCGTGAAGGATATTCTTAAGTACTTGAGAAGGACTAAGAATATGTTCATGGTTTATGGAGGAAGAGAATTGAAATTGAAAGGCTATACCGACTCTAGCTTCCAAAGCAACGTGGATGACTTGAAGTCAACCTCTGGATTTGTATTCATGCTCAATGGCGGTGCTGTCTCTTGGAAGAGTTCCAAGCAAGACACCACAGAGGATTCCACCACTGAGGCAGAATACATTGCAGCATCAGCTTCTGCTAAAGAGGCCGTTTGGATGAGGAATTTCGTCCAAGAGTTGGGCGTAATTCCTGAAGCTGTTGGTCCAGTTTCGGTATACTGCGACAACACTGGTGCCGTTGCTCAGGCAAAGGAACCAAGGTCTCATCAAAGATCCAAACACATACTGAGGAAATACCACATCATCCGAGAGATTGTGGAAAGAGGAGACATCACTGTCGAGAGAGTGGCCTCTACAGACAATATCGCTGATCCACTGACTAAGCCCTTGCCAGGACCATTGTTTGCCAAACATCGTGAAGCAATGAGATTGCGTAGTATGACTAGTTGGCTATAGGGCAAGTGGGAGATTGAAAGAGTTGGTACCCGGTTAGTCAACTTGTGGCTAAGAGCTTTTGTGACTCTATGTATAAACAATCTTTGTTTAATATAATTTACATTCATTAATGGCATTTTCTTTGTCTTTCTTCATATTGTTATATTGTGATATACTATTGATGTTTTGATAAAGAACTTGAATATACTATAGTGTAAGTAAGATGAGATAGTGAATACAGAGAGATCACTATTATGAAACACATCTTATAGTCACTGTATATTCTAAACAGTTCCTAGTCAATTGAGCCGTCCGCTAATAAGGATAAGGATCGCTCGAGATTGAGACTAGCATTTGTGATGCCAAGTACCATGTTTCATTGGTAATGGACATGGAGATGTTCAAAGCATGCAAATGGATATTCATATGATGAATGATCGAACTACCCTATTCGGACTTTCCAAGTGGTTATCACTTATCGAGTGGATAAAGTCCGTGGTTTTGGTTGTACACCATTAGTTCTTACTACTTGAAACATCATTGAGACTCTATATGCTAGTACTGTACTTTGACTCGTTTACCGATTCTATTGGGGTCATCAGGTGTCGGGATTGGGTACAGTTACGACACATATAGGAGTCGATGCTTTGTTGTCAAGGATTCACCACATACTTGCGAGTGTGGTTATCCTATGCGATCTGAGGAGATATTAGTGTGACGAATCTCTGGCCAGAGTACATGATGTGTGTGAGGACCCGGGTTAATAATCTTATCTTAGGACAATTTATTATAATTAACAATTAATCAAGTACACAAAGGATATAAAGAACCAAGTGCTAAAAAAAATATTTTTTTTTTTTAAAGTTACAGTGTCTCGCTCGATCGGCGAAAGTTGCCCGATCGAGCGAGCTCAAACTAAAAGCTCTCGGGTCCAGGGAATTCTCGGCCTCGCTCGATCGGTGAAAATCACCCGATCGAGCGGGAAAGAAATTCAACTCCTCTGTTTTGCAATATACATGGCTCGCTCGATCGGTGCATTTCACCCGATCGAGCGGGCTTCAATTCTTGAAAAATCTGCTGCTAACAAAGTGCTGTCAAAGGTAGAAACAATAACCATAATCTCTTGTACAATCTACCAAATAAGATACATGCTATCTCATAACATCTAATAATCTTCCATACACAAGCTAAGACATATTCTACTACTTATACAACATTCTTGTATCTGTTCTAACATGGGTCATCAACTCAAAGTACATGTAATGCTGCTAACACCAGTGTCCACACATGCTACAACTCTATCTCAAGCCATCACTGTCTCTTCTGACTAGCTTCTGCCCCACCTATTGCCATGCACACATACAAAACAAAGCAATAGCCGGATACCTCCGGTGAGAATAAAATCCCAGTATAAACAACATAAAGCGCGAGATAATAAACGTGAATGCAATGCATATGGAAAAAGAGGCTATCAAGCTGATATCAATCGAATATAAGTTCTTTGGGATCTCGAGGAAATAAAATCTTTAACAAACACCAACTCACCCAATCGAGGTGAAGTTAAATACTTTATTTCCTCTGACTTTGGTGCAACTATAGTGAGTCTTCTGGCTCTGGAAGTAAGTCTACAATCCGTGCCACTCAACTACAGCCCTCCAAACATCATATGCACTCTAGGCTTTTCAACCTTCTATGCTTTTCAGGCTGGAGTTCAAGATGAATGCAACATGTTCTGTATGTGATTAACAAGGGAATACTCGAAATAATAGCTATTTCGAGTGTTCTATCCCATCTGGATTCGTTGTCATTTATACCTTTCGATGTCGAGTCTGAAAGTACTTCAAATCTGAAAATACAATCAACAACATGTCAAAATCTGCTCAGCTTCTCAACTTCATTTCAAATACAATGCTAGCAAACCTTGCTTCAACTCCTTCTCGGTTCGAATCGGGATTCTCGAGTTGTCAATCTTCGAATGAAAGCTGAGAAATACCATATCAAATAACTAACAAGATCCGATGCAACTCAAACCATGCTCCTTTTAATCAATAATATCAAAGTCTTGACATTTTGCGAATCGACGGCGTAACGGCTACAAACCGGCAATCCAAACAATATCACAATCGATCCAACAATCCATATAACTCATTATCTCTAACTTATCATCACACATAACTCGAAAATCATCATAATAAGATATGATAGGGTTCGAATTTTGCTTGCTAAAATCATATAAAATCCGAACGATAGTCTTTTTCCGTACCGTCTACGAATACGTAATCGGTACAGCTCATAAATGCTTATATCTTAAAATCATAAATTTCCATCTTCAACATACAAATAAAGTCTGAGAAAGATGAATGCAACTTGTACCAAAACGAAGGTCTCGGAGCGGTGATCGCAGATATATATTTATCTGGAATTTCTGACAACCGGAGCGCACAAAATCGAAGCTTCTTAAGAGACAAAAATGGAGTTTTGAGGGTTTCAGCCGTTCTTCCTTTTCTTTTCTGTTCATTCACGTGTAAATTGGATGAATAAGGTATAAGTGTAGATAAATATTAGCCAAATTGCAGTTTAGTCCCTGAACTTTTGGCTATTTGCAATTTAGTCCCCGAAAAAGCGATTTAATTCAATTTCAATCCTTATTCATTTAAGAATACTAGAATTTAATTCTAAACTCTAAATATTCCCAAATTAAATATTCTCGGATTAAAATTAATTAATCCCGGGCCTTACAATGTGTTTTAGGTTACTCGGTTTTCCTAGTAACACATGCGATGTCACTATTTGATCTCCAAGATGTAATGCATAGTTATCGAATCTCGAATGACTCTCGATGCACCAATGGTTGTTGATTCGATCGGGATATATGGATGAAGGGACCGTACTGTACGCTAACCAAAGTCTACTGGTTCTTGCAGGCACTATCAGTGATACCTAGGGAATCATGGGGCGATGTTGCTAGACGCTCTTACCATGATTCGTTGGGCAAGTCGGAAATTGTTGTTCCGAGTCACAAGGAGTTGTGAGCCCACGGCTAGCTGTATCCCTGAACCATTGAGGGTCACACAAGTAATGGATTACTAAACCCCGTTGAGATAGTTAAATTTAAAGAGTTAAATTTAATGAAAGAGAAGTTGGACTTTTTAACTAAAGGGAGTGAAATTTCCTAAAATGACATAGGGATGGACATTTTTGGAAATCACTGAATTCCGATTCAGAAAAATTATCTTGACTTTAAAAGGTGCAGAAATAGTTTCTGTGCATATTGGTGAAATCGGTTTATCAATCGGAGTCATGATGAATTTTATATTAATTTCTATAATAACGGGCTTGGCTTGTTGGGCTTAAGTTATGGATTATGGGCCCTAAGAAGTTAGAGTCCTAATATAATCATAACTTAATCTAGTCTAGAAATTATCTATAAATATATGAGTAGTGTTCGAAAATCATAAGTATTCCATCTTGCAATTTTCGAAAATCACTCATAATATTCAAGGGGAATTTTCGAATTCCTCTGTCCCTTTTGAGAAAATTCGGTCTGTGATTTTTGTGAAAAATTACATTCCGAATTAACAGATCAAATCTGTTTATTCTCTTTGATAAATATCTGATTGATTTCTAGTGCAATCAATCAGAGGGTTTCTGTTTTCTGTTTGTGGACCTTATTCCGGAGATTGATCGTGAAGCCATCGGTTCCTGGGATATACAAAAAGAGCAGATTAAATTCTGTTGGTGTCCATAATCAAGCCGTTGCTTGAATAGGTAAAAATTTAATTGTGATTTTATTTTTACTTGCATAATTTAATCGTAAAGTTTTGATACCCATGATATGGAATCGTTCCATATCGAAAAATAAAAATTTTTAAACTTCCGCTGCACCGGGTATCAATTATTAATTGATCTGAACACGTTTTCCAACATAGTCTACAGGAAGCCCTTGGTACTAGATTGCACTTGAGTACATCATACCATCCTCAGACCGACGGTCAATCAGAGCGGACGATTCAGACTCTGGAGGATATGTTACGAGCAGTGGTGCTTGACTTTGGCACTACTTGGCAAGATTCATTGCCCCTCGTTGAGTTTTCGTACAACAACAGCTTCCAGACGAGTATAGGAATGGCACCATTCGAAGCGTTGTACAGAAAAAAGTACAAATCTTCTCTGTACTGGGATGAGATGTCTGAGTCCCCAGACTTGGGACCAGATATGATTCGTGATATGGCTGAGCAAGTGAAGATTATTCGATTGAGAATGAAGACTGCTCAGGACCGACAAGCGAAGTATGCAAATATCCGACGCAGACATCTATCTTTTGATCAGGGTGACCGAGTATTCTTGAAGATTTCTCCATTTAGAGGTACTGTTAGATTTGGGAAGAGAGGGAAGTTGGCACCGAGATTCATCGGTCCGTATGAGATTTTACAGAAGATAGGCAATCTAGCCTACCGTTTAGCACTTACTCCTTCTTTATCTGGTATTCACGACGTCTTTCACGTCTCGATGCTGAGGAAATACCATCCCGATCCTTCTCATGTGCTTCAGCCTGACGAAGCCGAACTTGATGAAACTCTGAGTTACTTTGAGAGACCGATTCAGATCCTTGACAGAAAGGAGAAGCAGCTCAGAACCAAATCAATTCCTTTGGTAAAAGTTCAGTGGAATCGTCACGGAGTCGAAGAAGCGACTTGGGAGACAGAATCTGACATGAGACAGAGATTTCCTGATTTATTCATCTGATGTGAGTTCTTAATTCTGTTCTTGAATTCTTAATTTTCTTCTTATGAGTTGATATCGATGATTTCGAGGACGAAATCTTTTCTTAGAGGGGGAGAATTGTAACACCCCATTTATCTTAATTGATGTTATTTGAGATAATCAGTGATTTCAGAATTCGAGACCGGACTTTTTATTGATCAGGGTCTATTTTGCAATTTTGGAAATTTTCAGGAACTAAAATGCAGAAAGTGAGTTTGTTATATAATTGAAGACTTGACTAAGTATCTTAGCACTTCATCATCCCCTCCAACTCGGTTTCCCTCCATTGAAGACGCCTCATAGCATTCCAAGCTTTTGTGATTTCAGTTCGAGCTCGATCCGTCCGATAGAATTGATTTCTGAGATGAGTGCTCCGTTTGGAAGTAATTTTATCTTAATTCTGAGAATTTTGAATTTATCGATGTTGTCAGAATTTGTTTATATTTGGAGAGGATGATTATGAGTTAGCAGTGATCGTATATCTAAGACGGTTCGAAGATCTAACGACGATCGGAATTGTTATGATTTTTCTTGTCATTTTCGAAAATCTTGATTTTGAGATGTGTTGATTTTGTGTTGGGTTTGATGTTTGAGGATTGGAATGAGTTTGTTGAGTTGTTGTTTTGCTGTTTGCATTTTCGGTTTGGTCAGTTTACAGCCGTTATGCCGTCAGTTTTAGTTTTGGATATCGTTTCGATGTTTTGAGTTATACCGAGCTTAGTATGAGTTTTGATATCGATTTTGATTGCTATGACTTCTTCTGATAGATATATTTGAATTCTTTGGAGTTGCGAGCCTTGCAGCTTGGATCAGTTTGGAAGAGTTGAGCCGGTATAGTATCGATGTTCTTCTTTATCGATTGATTTAACTTGACTTGGATATTGATTGAAGAATTGTTGTTTTCAGATTGAAGTTTTGGAACGTCAAAGAAGAGGTATAAGATGACTTTGGAATGGAATAGGACGATTAACTCGAATTCGGATTGATTCGAGTGTCCTAGAAGAAATCACATACTGCATGTTTTGACTGCTTATTTGATTATATGATTGAATTTATGGTGAGTGCATGAGATTACATATACATTCATATTGAGCCTTGACTTATTCAATTTGAATTAGACGATCTAGGGATTGTGGTTGAGTGGCTTGGTAGGCGATTTACTACCTTGTCGAGTAGCTCACTGTAATGCCCTGGAGTCTAGAGGATTAAAACATGTCACGTCCATCTCGAGAGGGGAGTCGGTGTGATCGTTGGATGTTTTAACCTCGGGATCCCAAACCAAAGAAAGAAGGAAAGAAAGAAAGAAAGAAAGAAAGAATAGAAGAATTGCATTTGATTATTTGAGTCTGATAATCCCGAAGTTTTAAAGACATGCATATCATTTTAATTCAGTTCTTGATTGGATTAATTTATTATTTGAGGAATGAATTCATAGTATGATTTGATATGTTTATTTGATTGCATGTTAGTCTCTTTTACTGGGAATATTATTCTCATCGGATTATCCGGTTGTTGTCTTTTTTTGTTTGTGTACTTGGCAACAGGTGGGGCAGGACCAAGTCAGAAGAGGCATGGTTAGCTTCGAGGGAAAGATGTAGAAGTGAGACTCGGTCTAGAAGTCGATTCCAGCATGTCAATCTAGTTTATGTTAGAACATGTTTAGTTATCGAACTTCATCGTTATATTGTTGTTGCATGTTCTCGACTTTGGTTTGGTTGTTGAACTCTAGAACTCCTGTTTTAAATGGAGGAATCAAGTTTGTAACGCATGTTTATGTTTTGGAGTATTGTATGACTTGATGTTCTTGTTTTTGGTGATTCTAGCACCGGAGCAGCCAGGGAGGCGCGCCCGCGCTCCTGCGCCCCTTTTCGGGCAGGGCGTCATGCACGGCCGCGCCTCGAGAGGGCGCGGCCGCGCATGAGCCAGGGCGCCGTGCGCGGCCGCGCGGACCTTTTTATATATAAAAAAAAATGTGTTGGCTTTTAATTCTTGCTTATTTTAATTACTCCTTAATTGATGTTTAGAACCGAGGTCTCACAGTCTCGAAACGACGATCAGACTGGTGAGCGAGGGTAGCAGGAATCTCGGGAATCTCGAATGGAAGCTCGCCAAGATTGGCCGGAAAAGACTGAAAGCCAGAAGAAGAAGGTCCTTCTTCGACAGGCGGTCCATTGGGAAAGCCCCTATCCTGAGAAGAGGGCGAGAGACTCGAATACGGAAGTGAAAAGTGTTTATCCGGAAGGTATTTCTTAAAGGCACGAGTTAGGTCATCAACCCAACGAGAAAAGACAGGATTCCAAGACAATTCCATCTTGGTGATCGAAGAGTGGTTGAAAGTGTGAGAATCATTGATGGAAAGGGGATCCACGTGATTGAAAGAGATATCAAAGTGAGTCAAGATGCGGTTGATGAGACCAACAAAAGGAAGAGCGACCTTCCTTGTGGCTTTAGCCGCATTATGCATGACTTGCATAATGAAGCGAGGGAGGTTGAAAGGACGGGAGGAGACAATGTGATAGAGAATGTAAAGATCAAGATATTTGCAGGTGAAGGAGTCTCCACTACCAGGAACGATAGGGGAGGTGATCAATTTTTGGATGATTTGATAATTAGGACGAATTTGTTTCAAAAGGAGACGATCGTTGGCAAGAGTAGCTGGACGACCAAGAATAGTAGAAAGGACCTCATCACGATCAAAAGTGGGATCTTCCAAAGGCCATCCCTAACCAAAGTAGAGACTGGGTCCCTCCGTGGGAAGTTGGAACCACTCAGCAAAGTTGGAGACAAAAAAACGAACATGTCGACCCTGAACAATCGTAGCGATGTGAAGCTCATCGCCAAGTTTGAGTTCTAGGTTGGCATAGAACTCATGCATCAAAGCAGGAAAGATAAAATCTGGAATGGAGGGTTGGAAAAAGGATTCCCAATGCTGGGCAGCAATAAGGGGCAGCAAAAGGAGATGAGATGTCGCAAGATAGGCGACATCGAAAATAAGACCGGGTAAAATTGGTCGAGATGGGTAACTGTTCGGGATAGGACGTGAAATAGCAGGTAGGTTAGGATCATGGATAGGGCTTGTGCGACTAGAGATGGCTTGATCACGACGGCGTTTGGTAGGCATTTTGTAGGCTAGATTTCGGACTAATGAAGAGAAGAGAAGAAAATTTAGTGTGAATAAATCGGATGGCCCGAGGGGTATTTATAGCCGAGGGTTCGGACGGCCCGATCCTATTTACCGAGGTGATAAGATTTCATCTTATCTGACAGGCTGTAATTGGGTTCAGACGGCCCGAATTTAGTTTGGAGCATCCGAAAAGTTCAAATTGAGTTTGTGATGTCCGAATGGTTTTGGACGACCCGAAGATAAGGCGGTCAAATTTTGAAGTTTTACCGCTCAAGGTTCGGACGGCCCGAAGCTTGGTTCGGAGGGTCCGAACTGGCTATTTTGGAAGGAATTTTGAAAGTTTTAAACTGAAAAGGAGCGAGGTAGTTCGGGTGGTCCGAACTGGCCGAAGTAAGAAATTCGAGGATGACCCTAAAATTTATTAAATTTTGCAATTAAGTTTTAAACCAAATAATTCACATAAAATGTGAGCTTTTTAATTTTTAATAAATACAATTGATTTATATTATCCAAAATCAAGTTGCTCAGATTTAATATTAAGCTTCCCCTTAATGTGACATTAAATTTATTTTATGTCTACAAGCGATTACAACTCAATCATGCCAAGTTCACCATGCAAACGAATAAAAATATTTTCATCTAGTGGTTTTGTAAAAATGTCGGCAATTTGATTTTTAGTGTCAACATATTGAAGTTCAACTTCATTTTGTTCGATGTGGTCACGAATAAAATAATGACGAATTTCAATATGTTTGGTGCGCGAATGTTGAATCAGATTCTTTGTTAGACATATGGCGCTAGTGTTATCACAGAAAATAGGAATTTTTGAAAAAGAGACGCCATAGTCGAGCAGTTGATGCTTTATCCAAAGAATTTGCGCACAACAACTACCGGCAGCCATATATTCAGCTTCGGTCGTTGACAATGCAACACAGTTTTGTTTCTTCGAAAACCAAGAAACTAAACAATTTTCTAAAAAGAAACAAGTTCCACTAGTTCTTTTCCTGTCCACCTTATATCCACCAAAGTCGGCATTGCAGTAAGCTTTTAAATCAAAGAAAGAATTTTTCGAATACCACAAGCCGAGATTTGGTGTAGTGACCCGTATCTGTAATTAATGATTAATGAGTATATTAATCATAGGATCATGTTTAGATTAAGTAAAACATGATTAAGGAAGTTTCTGTTGGACTAACGGACTTCAGAAATGGATTCAGAATGATCGGAAACGGTCCGGATGGCTCTCAGTAGGGTTGAGGATCGCGAGTGTGAGGTGGTAGAGGGTAGGGATTTGTTTAACCTGAACCTTCGATTTAGTTGTATAATGGTATTTTTACACTTGTGCTATCGTCGGTTGTATTCTGCCGATTGGATTTGTTGTATTTTTATCCGCTCTGTACGCTGTTAGTATTTTTTTTGCATGCGCTTTAATTAAACTCTGATTAGGTAGTGGATCCGGGTAGGGTCGCTATATTTTTGGTATCAGAGCGCATTGCACTGGGAATTTTGTAAAGCAGATTTAGTTATTATTTGTTATTGTGTAACAGATGGCAGATTACGATGAAAGCCACGATAGCGGAGGCGGCGGTCATTGGGGCGATCCGGATGATCATAGACGTCGTCGTGGTCAGCATGAGGAGCGCAGACGAGTGAGCATGCGCAGATTTGAGGAGGTTAGCCCTAAGCCTTTGTCAGGAGGTGAGACGCCTGAGCAGGCCGAGGATTGGCTTGAGAGGATGGAGCAGTGTTTTCAGGAGTTCCGTTGCACAGACGAGGATAGGATGGAGATTCTTGCCTTCATGCTTGAGGGACGAGCGAGGATGTGGTATAGATCGACTTCCACACCATTCATAGCAGCGAGAGGAGTAGCTACGTGGGTTGAGTTCCGTACTGCTTATTAGAGATTGTATTTTCCTCCAGCTCTTCGACAGGAAAAAGCCAGTGAGTTGCTGAGTTTGCGACAAGGTACGATGACGATCGAGGAGTACCAGCAGAAGTTATTTGATCTGCTACCTTATTGTCCTCACGTTGCTGATAGTTCTATGGCGAAGTACAGCCATTTTTTTCAGGGTCTGAATCCAGAGATTCATCGGATGGTTGCTGTGGGCGGTGATGAGACCTATGAGGATTTGGTGGACCATTGTCGTCAGGCCGAGGACAGTGTTCGGAGGAACAGAGGACTCTTCTCTTCTTCTTCCAGGCCAGCGAGTGCTAGTACTTTGGGTCCGAAAGGACAGTCTTTCAAGAAGCCAGGAGGTACTTCTTCTTCTTCATCTGGATCTGGTGGAGTGCATAATTTTGGTGTTTAGAGACCAAACCGATTTCGTCAGTGCAGACGCAGGCATCCGCCAGGGCAGTGTGGTCGATCGACCAGTGCATGTTTCCAGTGTGGCCAGGAAGGTCACATGAAGAGGGATTGTTCGATGCTGATTGGGGCAGCGAGTGGTTCAGGAGGATCTCAGGCATCTGTTCAGCCACCTTATCAGCAGCAGTATTCTCAGCAGCACCAGCAGCCGCAGCAGTATTCTCAGCAGCACCAGCAGCCGCAGCAGTCTCAGCGACAGCTTACTCAGACTCCTTTTCGGGGTCATTCTTATTTGCGGCCACGTGCCCAGGGTCAGGTCTTTGCTCTTAACCAGGAACAGGCAAAGGCTGATAGTGATCGGATGATCGCAGGTATCTGTAGTTTATGTGGTTTTCCTGCATATATTTTGATTGATACCGGTGCATCGCATTCTTTCTTATCAGCATGTTTTGCTAAGAAGTATAAGTTGTCATTTATTCCTTTAGACGTCTTGCTAGTATTTTCTACTCCATGGGTAGCGAGGTTTTAGCCAAGCGTCTAGTTATGGGGTGTGTCTTGGATTTCGAAGGGCATCAACTTAGTGCTAACCTGATGATTCTAGCCATGGAGGATTTCGATTGTATCATTGGGATAGATCTCCTGACTACCTACCGAGCGATATTGGATTTCTATCAGAGATTTGTTCAGTTCTGTCCAGAGGGTTGCGAGTCTTGGTATTTCTATGGTGAGGGAGTGAGACCTCCGATGCCAGTAGTTTCTGCTCTGAAGGCCCGGCGTGCTTTAGAGTCTGGCGGGGAAGACTACCTTATCTACGCCATTGACGCATCCATAGGAGAGCCAGATATCCAGGAGATACCAGTGGTTTGTTATTTTCCAGATGTATTTCCGGAGGAGATTCCAGGTTTGCCACTAGTGAGGGAGATCGAGTTTGGCATTGAGTTACTGCCAGGGACTGCACCAATTTTCAGAGCTCCTTACCGTTTGGCACCGTCAGAGATGAAAGAGCTGCAGAAGCAATTGCAAGATCTTCTCGATAAGGGCTACATTCAACCTAGTGTTTCGCCATGGGGAGCCCCAGTGCTGTTTGTCAAGAAGAAGGATGGTTCGATGTGGTTGTGTATCGATTTTTGTCAATTGAATCAAGCGACAGTGAAGAATAAGTATCCTCTTCCGCGGATAGATGATCTCTTTGATCAGTTACAGGGTACTTCTGTCTATTCGAAGATTGATATTCTGTCTGGGTATCATCAGTTGCGAGTTCGGCAGGAGGATGTTCCTAAGACAGCATTTCGTACACGGTATGGGCACTATGAGTTTCTAGTGATGTCGTTTGGTCTGACGAATGCTCCAGCTGTTTTTATGGATCTGATGAACAGGGTGTTCCGTGACTTTTTGGATAAGTTCATGGTGATGTTCATCGATGACATCTTGGTTTATTCTCATAGCATGGATGAGCATGCCTATCATCTCTTTACTATACTGCAGGTCTTGAGGGAGAGACAGTTGTACGTAAAGTTGAGCAAGTGTGACTTCTGGATTGACCGAGTTGTATTCCTTGGTAATGTCGTTTCTCAGGAGGGCATATCTGTTGACCCCAGCAAGACAGAGGCTATTCTGAATTGGTCGCGTCCAACTACAGCTTCTGAGATTCGTAGTTTCCTTGGTTTGGCAGGATACTATCGGCGTTTTGTTGAGAACTTCTCTCAGATAGCTAGGCCTTTGACACAGCTGACGAAGAAAGATGCTTCTTTTGTGTGGTCTGATGCTTGCAAAGATAGTTTTCGTGAGTTGAGACGTCGTTTGACAACAGCTCCAGTTCTTGCTTTGACGTCTGGATCAGGTGGGTTTGTAGTCTTCACTGATGCTTCTCTCTAGGGTTTGGGGTGCGTGTTGACTCAGAACGGCCACGTGATCGCGTATGCATCCAGACAGTTGAAAACTCACGAAGAGAACTATCCCGTACATGACCTGAGCTAGCAGCCATTGTCTTTGCCCTGAAGATATGGCGTCACTATTTGTACGGAGAACGATTTGAGATCTTCACCGATCATAAGAGTTCGAAATATCTGTTCACTCAGGCTGAGTTGAACATGCGGCAGCATCATTGGATGGATCTGTTGAAGGATTATGATTGTGAGATCAAGTACCATCCAGGTTCTTCAAACCCCGTTGCTGATGCGCTTAGTCGCAAGGTCTATGTGAGTTCCCTTCGTACCAGTTCGGTTTCTAAGGAAGTGGAGGAGTGTTGTTCTTTGGGATTTACGTTCCGTCATAAGAAAGAACAGCAAGGGATTTGTGTTTCTTCTGTGCTTGTAGAGCCATCATTGTATCCACGAATCCGAGAAGCACAGAATTCTGATCTGAAGACTCAGAAGTTGGCCCATTTGGCTGAGGGTGATAATAATTCTGGTTTTCATCTGCAGGGAGATGGTCTGTTGTGTCTTTCTGGTTAAGTTGTGGTACCCGAGGATTCTGCTTTGAGGGATGAGATCCCATCGCAAGCTCATCGCAGTCGATTCTCTGTACATCCAGGCAGCATGAAGATGTATAAGGATCTTCGCACACGATTTTGGTGGAAAGGGATGAAGCGCAGCGTTTATCAGTTTGTATCGCGATGCCTTGTGTGTCAGCAGGTCAAGGCAGAGTTTAGACGACCCGGAGGGTTTCTTCACAGCTTAGAGATTCCTGAGTGGAAGTGGGAGCATGTGACGATGTAAGAGTGGGTGCCCAGTGAGCCAACTGTGTGGCTATGGGCTTTGATGACTCTTTGTATAAACAATCTTTTGTTTAATATTATTTACACTTTTATGGCAATGACTTTATATTACTTCATATTGTTATATTGTGATATACTATTGTTGTTTTGATAAAGACCTTGAATATACTATAGTGTATGTAAGATGTGGTAGAACATGGAGATGTCTATCATGAAATACATCTTATAGTCACTGTATATTCTAAAAACCGTTCCTAGTCGATTGAGCCGTCCGATAATAAGGATAAGGATCGCTCGAGTTTGAGACTAGCATTTGCGATGCGGAGTACCACGTTTCATTGGTAGGGAACATGGAGATGTTCGAAGCATGCAAATGGATATTCATAGGATGAATAATCGAACTACCCTATCCGGACTTTCCAAGTGGTTATCACTTATCGAGTGGATTAAGTCCGCGGTTTTGGTTGTACACCATTAGTCCTTACGACTTGAAACATCATGGAGACTCTATATGCTAGTGCTGTGCTTTGACTCGTTTACCGACTCTATGGGGGTCATCAGGTGTCGAGATTGGGTACAGTTACGACACATATAGGAGTCAATGCATTGTTGTCAAGGATTCACCACATACTTACGAGTGTGGATATCCTATGCGATCTGAGGAGATATTAGTGTGATAAATCTCTGGCCAGAGTAATTGATGTGATTTAAGAAATGGTTTCTTAGTAGCACATGCGATGTCACTAATTTGATCTTCAAGATGTATTGCATAGTTATCGAATCTTGAGCGACTCTCGATATACCAATGGTTGTTGATTCGATCGGGATATATGGATGAAGGGACCGTACTGTACGCTAACCAAAATCTACTGGTTCTTGTAGGCACTATCAGTGATACCTAGGGAATCATGGGGCGATGTTGCTAGGCGCTTTACCATGATTCGTTGGGCAAGTCGGAAAGTGTTGTTCCGAGTCACAAGGAGTTGTGAGCCCACGGCTAGCTGTATCCCTGAACCATTGAGGGTCACACAGTGTAATGGAGTTTTAATCCCCGTTGAGATAGTTAAATTTAAAGAGTTAAATTTAATGAACTAAGGAGTTGGACTTCTTAAATAAGAGTAAGGGAGTAGGATTTCCTAAAATGACATAGGGATGGACATTTTTGGAAATCACTGAATTCGGATTCAGGAAAATTTATTTTGACTTTAAAATGTGCAGAAATGGTTTCTGTGCACATTGGTGAAATCAGTTCATCAATCGGAGTCACGATGAATTTTATGTTAATTTCTGAACGAGCGGGCTTTGCTTGTCGGGCCCCAGCTTATGACTAATGGGCCCTAAGGAGTTAGTGGCCTGCATTATAAATAAGTTATTTCAGTACAGAAATTACACACAACAGCTCATAATTTTTGAGAAGCAAAAATCGAACCCTAGCCTCTCAAAAGTTTCGGCCGTCCCCTCCCTGTCCTCTGCCCGAGAAAATTCCGGTCTGTGATTTTGAATCGCAGTAAGGAATAGCGAATCAGATTCGTTTATTCTCTTCGCAGAAAACTTCTGATAGATTTTCTAGTGCAATCTATCAGAGGGATTAAACCTCTGTTCGTGGACCTGATTGAAGGAGTTCATCGGTTCCAGGGAGAGACAACAAGAGCAGATCAAATCTGTTGGTGTCCATTAATCTCGTTGCGAGATTGGAGGTAAAATTTAATAACTGTTATTTAAATTTTACACACACAATAATTTAATCGTTGAACGGTTGATACCCACACTATGGAATTGTTCCATAACAAAATTTTTAAACTTTCGCTGCACCGGGTATCAATCGTGATTGATCTGACCGCCAGTTTTTTCCAACAGTGGTATCAGAGCCAGGTTGCTCAGATCAAACGATTAAATTAATCAATTGTACAAAATTTTTGAGTCTCGGTTTTTGAAACAAAATAAATATTTTTAAATAAAAAATTTTTTTTTTCGGGGCAAAACCCGGGCAGCGATTGGATCGCTGCCCGGTGGGGCAGCAATTGTTGCTGCCCCGGGCGGCGCACGGCGCCGCCCAAAGGGGGCGCACGGCGCTGCCCAGGGGCGGCGCTCGGCGCCGCCCAGCGCAGCGCTGGGCGCTGCGCAGGGCGGCGCTCGGCGCCGCCCAGGGGCGGCGCCAGGCGCTGCCCTAAGGGGGCAGCCGGGCTGCCCCCGGCCCGCGCCCCGGGTGCGGGCCGGCCCGAGAGTGTCCCGGGCGGCCCGCGGGAAAAATTATATTTTTATTAATTTTAATATTTAAAATTTTATTTTTGGTCCGGTCAAAAATTGTTTTTGATTGGTTCACGAGATTTCGGATCGAATTGTTCGAGTCCGTAAATTTTAAAATTGATTTTGGATAAATTTGAATTTTTGGAAAATTTTAATATTTTATCCGTAAATTGAATTTTGAAATCAATTATTTTGGTACAATTGATGATAAGATATGATCTTATGATATATTAAGTAAAATTGATTTTATTTGTAAAATTGGATTTTATAGATAAAATATGATTTTATTTGATATAGAGATAAAATATGATTTTATATGTGAAATGAGATTTTATATAAAATATGATTTTATCTTGTTTAAATTTGAATTGCCACAGCATGTTATCCAATAAATTAATTTTGAATTAAATGTTATTGGATAAGGATGATCGATTGCCATGACCAATTTTGTAGGTGTATGTTAGGAATTTACATTTTGTCTTTATTATTGTTGGTTTTATTAATGGGCCTGGTTTATGGCCCGATATGAATGTCATATGTAATAAAAGTGGGCTTGGTTTATAGCCCGTTCCCACCCCCTAAAAATGTATCCCCTACTTGTCATTGTTATTTATTGTAAATACATTAGATTTAGTGGGAGATCAAGATTTGAAGATGGTGGGCCCAGCGGACAATGAAGACTGAAGAAATGTAAATTGGAAGCATATGTAATAGGATTGCATTTGCATACTGCATATTACCTAGGATTGGACTAAGACCCGTGATTGGCAACCACGGGTCAATTAGAAATGGAATCGATCATCCTATATAATATGTGATATTATGATTGTATGCATGTTTAGACATAAATTGCGTGAATCCGGCAATGCATGCAATAAATTAAAATTGATGAGACAAATATTTTATAATTAAAAATCCCTCATTTTAAATATGATTTAAAATTTATATCAAGATAAATAAAGGAAATTTAAATTTGTTTAAATGTTCCCACCTTCCATCAACGGTCAATGTATGTGACGCTACCCGCGGATACGGTCCGGCTCATATTATTGGGGGGGCCCGTCCGTCGGAAAGCTGTACATTGGATCGACAAATGTTGTAAGTTGGGTGGAACTCCCATGGGATCGGCTCATATTATTGGGGGATCCACATGGCGACCGTCCATCACAACTTAATATTGATGGGTCATCTTGACATGTCACTTTAAACGGCGTCATATTATTGGGCCCTTATTGGACATGAGGTAAAAACATGGGGGTTGCTTTGGAAGCAATTGGGCTCTACCTTTTGAGAATTATGGTTGGCTGATATTATTCGGGACCATAAGTTTGTCAATTGGACTCCATGTTCTCACTAAGGAAAAAGTTTCCCGTTTTCACTAGAGGGTGGTGAAATCGTTAAAATAGTGGGAGTGAGATTCATAAAATAAAATTCGCCAATTTTATGTCTTAGTAAATTATTTAAACAATCATCGATAATTGTCTGTTTTATCTCAGTAATCCACATGTTTCTGTTCTCCAACAAAACAAACTTATTGACGCAAACAATACAGAATGATTCCATAAGTTAAGATTGTCCTAAGTTCGGGAAAAGATTTTCTAAGTGTTAGAAAAGGCTTCTCCGAAAACAGCCCCGGCTGATGTAACTGCCGAAAGGTTGGCCGAATTAGAGAAATGGTTGGACCATGATCTCAAGGCCAAATGTTACATGCAAAATTGGACAAGTCTAAACAAGTTTGCCATCACTGCAAGAAACCCGGTAATTGGAAACGTAACTGCAAGGAATACCCCAAGCAGTTGCGAACTGCAAAGGGTATGTTTTACATTGAAATAAATGTTTTTCTTAATACTACTTCTTGGGTATTGGATACCAGATGTAGATCTCATATTTGCAATGAGTTGCAAATGATGACAAGAAGTCGCAGGCTTAGAATGGGTGAGACCCAGCTGAGGCTCGGGAATGGTTCCAGAGTTGAAGCTACGGCCATTGGAGATGTTTGTTTGATTTTGCAGAATGGTTTTAAATTATTGTTGAGAGATGTTTTATTTGTGCCAGATTTAATTAAAAACATTATTTCTATTTCTATGCTTGATAGAGATGGTTATTCTTGTAATTTTGTGAATGGGATTTGCAATATTTACAAGAATGAATGTTTAATTGGAAATGGACAACTTGAAAACGATCTATACAATTTAAAACTAAAAGACGTTCCAGTGAATTGTATTGACAAACCGGCGACAACAAACAAAAGGAAAATCGATAGTCAAAACCCGGCAAACCTTTGGCACGCTAGACTAGGTCATATTTCCTCAAGGAGGATGAACAAGCTAGTGGGAGAGGGCATGTTTGATATGTCTGATATTAACTCTCTACCTACTTATGAATCCTGCCTAAAAGGAAAAATGACTAAAACTCATTTTAAGGGGAAGCCTGAGCGTAGTCAAAATCTGTTGGATTTGATCCATACAGATGTTTGTGGTCCATTTAGAGTTGGGACTCAACATGGCCACACCTACTTCATTACCTTTACTGATGATTATTCAAGGTATGGGTATTTATATTTAATGAAATATAAGTCTGAAGCATTTGAAAAGTTCAAAGAATTCAAGGCTGAAGTAGAAAACAAGCTAGGTAAAAGTATTAAAGCACTTCGATCGGATCGAGGTGGAGAATACTTGAGTACCGAGTTTTTGGACTATCTGAAAGAGAATGGGATTCTCTCTCAGTGGACTCCTCCTATGACACCACAACTTAATGGTGTATCGGAGCGTCGTAATCGAACTTTGTTGGACATGGTTCGATCTATGATGAGCTTCACTGAGCTTCCACCTTCGTTTTGGGGCTATGCGCTTGAAACGGCGGTATTGTTGTTGAACAACGTCCACACTAAAGCAGTGGACAAAACACCATACGAGTTATGGAATGGCAAAGCTCCTAAGTATTCGTACTTGAGGATTTGGGGATGTCCGGCTTACGTGAAGCGGACAGTGGGAGATAAGTTGGATATTCGATCCAGCTTATGTTATTTTGTAGGGTATCCGAAGAATTCAATCGGATATTATTTCTATTATCCTGCTGAAACAAAGGTGTTTGTTTCTAGGAATGCCACCTTCTTGGAGAAGGAGTTCTTATTGGATAAGAAAGGCGAGATGATGGAACTCGAAGAAGTTCGAGAAGAACCCGAAATACAAAATAACGATCCTACACCTCAGGAACCATTGCTGGACACGCCTGCACCTAGAAGATCCGAAAGGACTTCTAGACCTCCAGTTCGAAATGGTCTTCTTCTTGAAGGGGATCAAGATGAACCCGACATTGGATGTGATCCAAGAAACTTCAAGGAAGCAATTTCTGATGCGGATTCGAATTTATGGCTTGAAGCTATGCAGTCAGAATTGGATTCGATGCATACAAACCAAGTTTGGTCTTTAGTAGATCCTCCCGATGGAATTGTTCCGATAGGGTGTAAATGGATCTACAAAAGAAAGCTTGGGCCTGATGGTAAGGTATTGACCTACAAGGCGCGATTGGTGGCTAAAGGTTATACTCAAAGGCAAGGAGTTGACTATGACGAAACCTTTTCACCAGTTGCAATGTTCAAGTCCATAAGAATCCTAATTGCCATAGCTGCATGGTATGACTATGAGACATGGCAAATGGATGTGAAGACTGCTTTTCTTAATGGAGACATTAAGGAGGAAATCTATATGAAGCAGCCTGAGGGGTACACATCCATGGGAAGCGAGCATAAGGTATGCAAGCTTCAGAGATCAATTTATGGTCTAAAACAAGCATCAAGAAGTTGGAACCAGAAATTTGATGAAACAATAAAAGATTTTGGTTTCATCAAGAACCCGGAGGAACCTTGCGTGTACAAGAAAGTAGTTAAGGATGCGGTGACATTCTTAGTACTTTATGTTGATGACATCCTACTCATTGGGAATGATGTAGGGATGTTGCAGTCAACAAAGATATGGTTATCAGGTAGATTTTCGATGAAGGATTTGGGAGAGGCATCCTACATTCTTGGGATACAGATCTATAGAGATAGGTCTAAGAGAATGATAGGACTCACTCAATCAACCTACATCGATACCATATTGAAACGGTTTTCAATGGATGGGTCCAAAAGAGGACATCTACCCATGTGTCATGGAGTTTCTCTATCCAAGTCTATGTGTCCCAAGACTGATGAAGAGATAGAGAATATGACACATGTACCATATGCGTCAGCTATAGGTAGTATCATGTATGGGATGATATCTACCAGACCGGATGTAGCATTTGCTCTGAGTGTCACGAGCAGATATCAGTCTAATCCTGGTCAAATGCATTGGAAAGCCGTGAAGGACATTCTTAAGTACTTGCGAAGGACTAAGAATATGTTCATGGTTTATGGAGGACGAGAACTCAAATTGGAAGGCTATACCGACTCTAGCTTCCAAAGTGATGTGGATGACTCGAAGTCAACCTCTGGATTTGTGTTCATGCTCAATGGCGGTGCTGTCTCTTGGAAGAGTTCCAAGCAGGACACCACAGCGGATTCCACCACTGAGGCTGAATACATTGCAGCATCAGCTGCTGCTAAAGAGGCCGTTTGGATGAGGAAGTTCGTCCAAGAGTTGGGCGTTATTCCTGAATTTGTTGGTCCAGTCCCGGTGTACTGTGACAACACGGGTGCCGTTGCTCAAGCAAAGGAACCAAGGTCTCATCAAAGATCCAAACACGTACTGAGGAAATACCACATAATCCGGGAGATTGTGGAAAGAGGAGACATCATTGTCGAACGAGTGGCCTCTGCAGACAATATCGCTGATCCGCTTACTAAGCCCTTGCCAGGACCATTGTTTGACAAACATCGCGAAGCAATGGGTCTACGTAGTATGACTAGTTGGCTATAGGGCAAGTGGGAGATTGTAAGAGTGGGTGCCCAGTGAGCCAACTGTGTGGCTATGGGCTTTGATGACTCTTTGTATAAACAATCTTTTGTTTAATATTATTTACACTTTTATGGCAATGACTTTATATTACTTCATATTGTTATATTGTGATATACTATTGTTGTTTTGATAAAGACCTTGAATATACTATAGTGTATGTAAGATGTGGTAGAACATGGAGATGTCTATCATGAAATACATCTTATAGTCACTGTATATTCTAAAAACCGTTCCTAGTCGATTGAGCCGTCCGATAATAAGGATAAGGATCGCTCGAGTTTGAGACTAGCATTTGCGATGCGGAGTACCACGTTTCATTGGTAGGGAACATGGAGATGTTCGAAGCATGCAAATGGATATTCATAGGATGAATAATCGAACTACCCTATCCGGACTTTCCAAGTGGTTATCACTTATCGAGTGGATTAAGTCCGCGGTTTTGGTTGTACACCATTAGTCCTTACGACTTGAAACATCATGGAGACTCTATATGCTAGTGCTGTGCTTTGACTCGTTTACCGACTCTATGGGGGTCATCAGGTGTCGAGATTGGGTACAGTTACGACACATATAGGAGTCAATGCATTGTTGTCAAGGATTCACCACATACTTACGAGTGTGGATATCCTATGCGATCTGAGGAGATATTAGTGTGATAAATCTCTGGCCAGAGTAATTGATGTGATTTAAGAAATGGTTTCTTAGTAGCACATGCGATGTCACTAATTTGATCTTCAAGATGTATTGCATAGTTATCGAATCTTGAGCGACTCTCGATATACCAATGGTTGTTGATTCGATCGGGATATATGGATGAAGGGACCGTACTGTACGCTAACCAAAATCTACTGGTTCTTGTAGGCACTATCAGTGATACCTAGGGAATCATGGGGCGATGTTGCTAGGCGCTTTACCATGATTCGTTGGGCAAGTCGGAAAGTGTTGTTCCGAGTCACAAGGAGTTGTGAGCCCACGGCTAGCTGTATCCCTGAACCATTGAGGGTCACACAGTGTAATGGAGTTTTAATCCCCGTTGAGATAGTTAAATTTAAAGAGTTAAATTTAATGAACTAAGGAGTTGGACTTCTTAAATAAGAGTAAGGGAGTAGGATTTCCTAAAATGACATAGGGATGGACATTTTTGGAAATCACTGAATTCGGATTCAGGAAAATTTATTTTGACTTTAAAATGTGAAGAAATGGTTTCTGTGCACATTGGTGAAATCAGTTCATCAATCGGAGTCACGATGAATTTTATGTTAATTTCTGAACGAGCGGGCTTTGCTTGTCGGGCCCCAGCTTATGACTAATGGGCCCTAAGGAGTTAGTGGCCTGCATTATAAATAAGTTATTTCAGTACAGAAATTACACACAACAGCTCATAATTTTTGAGAAGCAAAAATCGAACCCTAGCCTCTCAAAAGTTTCGGTCGTCCCCTCCCTGTCCTCTGCCCGAGAAAATTCCGGTCTGTGATTTTGAATCGCAGTAAGGAATAGCGAATCAGATTCGTTTATTCTCTTCGCAGAAAACTTCTGATAGATTTTCTAGTGCAATCTATCAGAGGGATTAAACCTCTGTTCGTGGACCTGATTGAAGGAGTTCATCGGTTCCAGGGAGAGACAACAAGAGCAGATCAAATCTGTTGGTGTCCATTAATCTCGTTGCGAGATTGGAGGTAAAATTTAATAACTGTTATTTAAATTTTACACACACAATAATTTAATCGTTGAACGGTTGATACCCACACTATGGAATTGTTCCATAACAAAATTTTTAAACTTCCGCTGCACCGGGTATCAATCGTGATTGATCTGACCGCCAGTTTTTTCCAACAGACGATGGATTTTGTCACCCACTTGCCTATGTCTTCCAGGAATTATGATGCTATTTGGGTTGTCGTGGATCGATTATCTAAGTCAGCGCATTTTCTTCCCTATAACCGCGATTATACCTTTGATAGGATGGATCAATTGTATGTGTGGGAGATCGTCCAATTGCATGGCATTCCGTTGAGTATTGTCAGTGATAGAGATCCGAGATTCACCTCGAGATTTTGGGGTAGTTTCCAGCGAGCCATTGGTACTACTTTGAGCCTGAGTACGGCTTATCATCTAGAGACGGTTGGACAATCCGAGCGTACTATTCACACTTTAGAGGATATGCTTCGTGCGGCAGTGATGGATTTTGGTCCAGCGTGGAATGATCATTTACCGTGGGTAGAGTTCGCTTACAACAATAGTTTCCATCGCAGCATTGGCATGACACCATTTGAGGCTCTTTATGGACATCGTTGTCGTACGCCTTTATTTTGGGACGAGGTTGGCGAGCGTCAGGTTGAGGGTCCTCAGATGATTCAGCAGATGACTGATGTACTGGAGTTGATCCGACACAGGATTAAGGCGGCCCAGGATTGACAAGCTAGTTACGCGAACACTCACCGAAGGCCTTTGCACTACGAGGTGGGAGAGCATGTATTCTTGCGTGTGTCACCTTTCCGAAAGGTGATGAGGTTTGGTCACAAGGGTAAGCTGTCACCAAGATTTATTGGTCCTTTCGAGATTCTCGAGAAGGTTGGGGATGTGGCTTATCGTCTGGCCTTGCCACCCGATCTTTCGGAGATCCACGATGTGTTCCACGTGTCCTTGTTGAGGCAGTACGTGGCGGACGAGTCGCATATTTTGCATCCGACCGAGGTAAAGGTAGATCAGGATCTATCGTATGTGGAGAAACCCCTGCGGATTCTAGACAGGAAGGACAAGGTACTTCGTAACAAGCTCATAGTGTTGATACAGTGGCAACGCAGAGGTACAGAGGAAGCTACTTGGGAGTTGGAGAGCCGGATGTTAGACGAGCACCCCGAGTTATTTTGAGATTTTGTATTTCATTGTATTAATTTTGTACTTGTTCAGTTGTAATAAAGATCATTTGGTTGACTATTCATATTTTCCTCTAAGACTTAAATTTCGAGGACAAAATTTCTTAAGTGGAGGAGAATGTAGTGACCCGTATCCGTAATTAATGATTAATGAGTATATTAATCATAGAATCATGTTTAGATTAATTAAAACATGATTAAAGAAGTTTCTGTTGGACTAACGGACTTCAAAAATGGATTCAGAATGATCGGAAACGGTCCGGACGGCTCTCAGCAGGGTTGAGGATCGCGAGTGTGAGGTGGTAGAGGGTAGAGATTTGTTTACCCTGAACCTTCGATTTGGTTGTATAATGGTATTTTTACACTTGTTCTATTGTCGGTTGTATTCTGCCGATTGGATTTGTTGTATTTTATCCGCTCCGTACGCTGTTAGTATTTTTTTTGCATGCGCTTTAATTAAACTCTGATTAGGTAGTGGATCCGGGTAGGGTTGCTACATTTGGAGTATTTTAAAGATATTTGAAAATGCGTTTTAAGGCGAACAAATGTGATTTCTTTGGACATGATTGAAATTGTGCACACAAGCAAACACTAAACATAATGTCCGATCTACTAGCAGTAGCATAAAGTAAGGAGCCAATCATACTACGAAAGGAAGATTGATCTACAGATTTATCATTTTTATCCTTGTCGAGTCTGATTGCTGTGCTCATCTATGTGGATGATGATTTTGTGTTCTCCATCCCAAACTTCTTTAGAATCTCCTTGATATACTTACTTTGGTTCACAAAGAACCCATCCTTGCACTGTTTGATTTGCAATCCGAGAAAATAGTTCAGTTCCCCCATCATGCTCATCTCAAAGTGTTCCTGCATAAGCTTGGAGAAATCTTGATAGAGAGTTTCGTTAGTAGAACCAAAATTATGTCATCAACATAAATTTGCACAATCAATAAATCAACTTTGACATTTTTGGTAAATAAAGTAATGTCAATCTTTCCTCTCGAAATACCATTTGAAAGAGGGAAAATAGATAATTTTTCATACCAAGCTCTAGGAGCTTGTTACAAACCATACAAAGCTTTGTTTAGTCTAT
The DNA here is from genome assembly GCF_033568475.1 of Henckelia pumila. Taxonomy (NCBI): domain Eukaryota; kingdom Viridiplantae; phylum Streptophyta; class Magnoliopsida; order Lamiales; family Gesneriaceae; genus Henckelia; species Henckelia pumila. The sequence continues at coordinate 202,052,317 of NC_133122.1, forward strand.
ACACATGATCAGGCAATAACAAATCAACAAAGCCATCAGGTTGTTCAATATAAACTTCCTATTTTAGTTCACCATTCAGGAATGCACTCTTAAAATCCATTTGAAATAACTTGAAATTTCTAGAGCAAGCAAAAGCAAGTAGCATGCGAATAGATTCAAGTCGGGCAACAGAAGCATATGTTTCATTATAATCAATGCCTTCTTCTTGACTATAATATTTTTTTACAAGTCTAGCTTTATTTCTAGTGATAGTACCATGCTCATCAAGTTTATTCCTAAAGACCCATTTAGTACCAATAATAGATCTATCATGCGGCCTAGGAACAAGACACCAAACATCATTGCGTTTGAATTCATTTAATTCATATTGCATAGCAATTATCCAAGAATCATCTAATAAAGTATCATTAATACATTTAGGTTCAACATGTAAAACAAAAGCAAGATGATTGCAAATATTATTAAGATAAGATCGAGTGGTTACTCCCTTCGAAGGACTACCGATGATAAGATCCATAGGGTGATCTTTGTTAAGCGTCCAATCCTTCGGAAATGGTGTTTCCTCAACAGAAACATCTATATCATTTATGCTTGAGGAAGTCATCTCTTCTTCGAGTAATTCTACATCATCGTTAGTAGTACGAGAAACTACAGACATAGATTCATCAAATACAACATGCATAGATTCTTCAACAAGTAAAGTACGTTTATTAAATACTCTAAAAGTCTTACTTGAAGTGGAATATCTGAGAAAAATGTCTTTGTCAGACTTGGCATCAAACTTACCAAGGTTGTCCTTACCATTATTATGGATGTAGCATTTTGATCCAAAAGATCAAAAGTATGAAATGTTAGGCTTTCTCCCTCTCCATAATTCATATGGAGTTTTCTTGAGAATATGCCTTATTGATATACGATTGATAATGTAACAGTCAGTGTTCATTACTTCAGCCCAAAAATATTTTGGTAGAGAATGCTCACATATCATGGTCCTCGCAATCTTCACAAGTGTCCTATTTTTCTTCTCAACGACCCCGTTTTGTTGAGGAGTCCTAGGACAAGAAAAATTGTGATCGATGCCTTTCTCTTCACAAAAATTTGTAAAACTCTCATTTTGAAATTCAGTTCCGTGGTCACTACGGATCTGTTTTTTTGAAAGATTTTTCTCATTATCAACACATTTGACAAAAGTTTTAAAATAATCAAAGACATCATTTTTTTGGGCTAAAAACAATGTCCACGTGAAACGTGAGAAATCATCCACAATGACAAATGCATAAAGCTTTCCTCCTAGGCTAGCGTTCCTTGAGGGACCACATAGGTCTAGGTGAAGAAGTTCAAGGGGCATAGAAGTTGATACAAAATTTTTGCTTTTAAAAGATTCCCTTATATGTTTGCCAAGTTGACACGCATCACAAACAGAATCTAATTTTATATTGAATTTTGGCATACAAACAACTAAGTCAAGTTTCAAAAGTTTTTCAATGGTACTAGGACCAACATGACCTAATCGTCTATGCCAAAGAATGTTGTCATCAACATTCAAGGATACAAGGCTTTTAATATTTGTCAAAGATAAATTATTTAAAAAAACCTTGTAAACATTTTAACTTCTATATCCTTTGAAATTTATGGATTTGTCAGATGTGAGTGATATAGTGCAGTGTTGGGGAGTGAATTTGACTTCATAACATCTATCGCACAATTGACTTATTCTTAGTAGATTATGCTTAAGTCCTTTCACTAGGAGTACATCATCAATTAAGCAGGATTTAGATATATCTATTGATCTAATTCCTTTGATTACTTCTTTGTTGTTGTCTCCAAAGGTGACAGTTCTCTTCTCCTTTGGTTTGACCGATTGGAGTGGCTCCTTGTTCCCCATCATATGTCTAGAACATCGCTGTTTAGATACCATATGCTAGGGAGAACATTTTTCCTATTTCCCTTGTCATCGTCGTCAGAGACGATGTCATCACTCCTAGCCATGAGACAGATGTTAGCTTCCTCCTCGTCATCATCGTTGTCGCTCCAAGTCGCTATTAGGGCTTTCTTCTTACTTTTGTCAACTTTCTTCTTGAGGGGGCACTCATTTGCATAGTGGCCTTGTTGTTGACAGTTGTAGCATGTTACTTCCTTGTCCGTCTTCTTCTTGAAGTTGTTTCCTCGCATAAATCTTTTGAACTTTCTTGCGAAGAGTGCCATATCATCATCATCATATTCTTCGACTTGGGCAGATAAGGCAATACCCTTTGCCTTGATCTTCTCATCCTATTTCTTAGATATTTTCCTTGTGGATACTTCCAACTCATGGGTTTTTAGGGTTCCATGAAGTTGATCAAGATCATAGGATGCAGTGTCGCCTTTGTTGGACTCAATGATGGTTGTTCTCTTGGCATCCCACTCCTTGGGTAAGGCGCGCAGAGCTCTCCTCCACACTTGCTTGGTTGGATATTGTTCTCCAAGTTGGGCTAGTTCATTGATGATTTGAGAGAGCCTCCGGAACATTGTGTCTATATCTTCATTGGATTCCATCTCAAATGTCTCGTATTTGAGTTGTAGAAGATCTATCTTGTCTCTTTGACTTGGTTGGTTCCCTTGTGGCATATCTCTAATTTGTCCCAAATCTCTTTTGCGGAGGAGCACATCAAGATCTGGTTGTACTCATTCATATCTAGGGAACAATGCAAAATATTCATATCTTTAGCATTTTGAGATATTAATTTCATATCCTCCTTTGAAAAGTCGTCCATTACCTTAGGAATTTTGACTCCCTCAACCTCTTTCATAGGTATGTAGGGACCTTTCACAGTTACTTTCCAAAGGTCATAATCCACGGATTGGATATATAGGGACATTCGATTTTTCCAATAGCCGTAGTTTATGCCGTTGAAAAGAGGAGGACGATTGGTTGATTGCCCTTGAGTATAATCGCTCGCTAGATTTGCCATAGAGACTTTTTGAAAATATTTTTTAAAAAGATGACTCTGATACCACTTGTTAGAACCTAAGGGGGGGGGGGGGGATTTAGGTTCTATTGGAAACTTTAGCAATATAAAGCGATTATGCAAATACGCAAGCGGAAGACTGAAAGCAATCAATAATAAATGCGGTAAATAAATGCGTAATGTAAATAAAGCAGTAAAAGGGATAAGAGATGTTTATGGAAGTTCGATGATAAATCGTCTACGTCTCCCCTTCTTGGTTAAAATAGATTAACCAAGGATGCACTAGCACTTCGAACGTCTTGGCCTTGATGGCTCCAAGGATATCCGTACAACTCAACACGATCATGGCGCCGATACAACTCGATACACTTGGCCTTAAGGGCTCCAAGGATAGCCTCAACAATAAATCAATACACTTAGCTTCACACTCAAGTGTTTACAATGATCGCACAACCAACTCACAAATGATTTTTACAAACACATTGAATGAGAGGAGATGCTTGCAAGAGATGAGAGTGAATTGGGATATCTCAATTGTCTTGGAATGGACTCTATTTATAGTTGCAATTTCGAGCAGGTTCGGATCCTCCGAACTGGTCTTCGGGTTGTTAGAAGTCTTCTGATTCAAATTCAAATTTTTGCGGCTATTTAACTGTTCGGGGGGTCCGAACTCGTCTTCGGGTCGTCCGAACGGCTGCATTAAATTCATTCCGGCAAATTTCTTCCAACAAAATCTTCAGTCGCCATAAAGGAGTCCGGGTCCTCCAAACTTAACTTTGGGGCGTCCAAAGTGTGCATTTTGTGGCCTTCGAGAGTGCCTCCGAGCAATATTATATTTCAGAAAATATTCAGGCCGTTCGAACCGTCTTCGGACCGTCCGAACAGGTCTTTTGTGGCCTCCGAGCTTGTCATCCGAACATATTTAATTCCAAAAAAATCTTCGGATGGTCCGAACCTGGGCAAATTCGAACATATAAATTTTTATCTTCAATTTTTTATTATCGGTTCTTGCTTCCAATATTGTCCATACACAAAAATATTATTATCTGCAAATTTCTCACTTTAAATTGTTAGTAATAATTAACCGAGTTTTGTAATCATCAAAACACAATATTTTGAGACTTGTTAATGCATTAAAAACATTAATCTCATTATACGAGATTTTTATGCGTTTAAGGCGTAACAACCTGCCATCATTCAAATGGTGCAAAACACTGTCCAATTTTGTGGGATGACAATCGATGATCCATATGCTCACCTGAAGAATTTTCTAGAAATCTATGATACTTTCAAGATGCAGGGAGTTTCTGATGATGCTATTCGTTTGCGTTTATCAAATCTACCTGCAGGTTCGATCACCACTTGGGATGATCTCGCAAAAGCTTTTCTCACCAAATACTTCCCACCGTCCAAATCGATGAAGTTAAGAGCTGACATCACAACTTTTACTCAAGAAGAGCAGAAAACACTATATGAAGCTTGAGAGCGCTACAAAGATATATTGAGGAGATGCCCACACCACCAATTACCAGACAGTCTTGTGGTACAAACTTTTTATTATGGTCTTCCACACTCTAATCGTACCATGCTAGATGCAGCTACAGGTGGTAATTTATTACGCAAATCACCAGAAGATGGATATGAGTTAATTGAGGAAATGACATCTAGTAGCTATCGCCCTCAGTCTGAGAGAAGTGCAGCCAGGAGACCCGCAGGAATGCATCAAGTTGATGCATTCACCTTAGTAGTTGTTTATCTTGAAGTCATGAATAAGAGGATTGAAGAGTTAACTATAGGGCATTCTGCGATGCGTATTCAAGAAGTGTGGTGTAAGAAATGTGGTGCGGAACACTTCACGAAAGATTGTCAGACAAGCAATCCATCATATCAGCAAGAGGGAGGAATGGTAAACCATGTAGGGAATCAAAACCGCCCTAGGAATGATCCATTCGCAAATACATACAATCCAATGTGGAAACAACATCCGAACTTTTTGTGGGGAGGACAGAACAATAGGCCATATGGGAATCAGAACTATGGAAAACAGCATCAGGAGGAGAAGTCAAGCATGGAACAGATGATGCAGAATTTCATATCATCCACTGAGACCGGAATGCAGAATCAGGATGCATCGATTAAAATTCTGGAAAATCAAATAGGAAATTTAGCTAAAGTGATGTCTAGTAGAGAACTGGGTACTTTTCCAAGTGACACGGAAAAGATTACAAAGGAGCAGGTCAAGGCTGTTGAATTAAGAAGTGGGAAGAGAATCGAAGGTGAGAGACGAGGGGAGAAAGAGTCAAAACCAGCTATATTAGAGAAAACTGCAGGTAAGTCTTCTACTTCTACACAACCACCCACATCACAGTCAAATATTGTTATTCCACCACCTTTTCCTGCAGCTCTCAAGAAGGACAAGCGAGATTCTCAATTTGATAAATTCCTAGAAGTATTCAAGAAATTGAATATAAACATTCCCTTCGCCGATGCATTGATGAAAATGCCCAGTTACGCTAAATTCTTGAAGGAGATTCTCTCCAACAAGAGGAAATTGGAGGAGCATGCAATGATCAGTCTAACAAAAAATTGCTCTGCACTAGTTATGAACAAGATCCCACCGAAGCAAAAATATCAAGGGAGTTTTTCTATTCCTTGTGTTATTAATGATGTGCAATTTCATAAAGATTTGTGTGATTTGGGTGCTAGCATAAACCTAATGCCATTTTCTGTTTTCAGGAAACTGAGCTTGGGAGAATCTAAATCAACCAGGATGTCGTTGCAATTGACAGATAGATCTATCAAATATCCAAGAGGGATAATAGATGATGTGCTGGTGAAAGTCGACAAATTCATCTTCCCGGTGGATTTTTTGGTGCTTGATATGGAGGAAGACTTGGACATGCCACTTATTTTGGGAAGACCTTTCCTGGAGATAGGGAAAGCACTCATCGATGTCCAAAAGGGAGAATTACTTCTGAGAGTGGGAGAGGAGAAAATCTCTTTTGATGTGTTTAATGCTCATAAATTTTCACAAAGTAATGAAGAGTGTTTTCAAATAGATGTTGTGGACTTACTTCTGTATGATTATGTGCAGAATACGTTTCAGGAACCATTAGAAGCTGCACTTGTATCTCCACCTCATGAGGACGAAATCAATGAAGGAATAGAAGAAATGACTGCTTACTTGAATGATAACCAGTCTTGGAGAAAAAGGTGGCAAGCTCAGACTCGAAGATCTTGGTGACCGGAAGGACTTAGTCCTCCAGAAACCAAGTCTTGAAGAACCGCCAACAGTTGAATTGAAACCATTACCAGCCCATCTGAAATATGTATTTCTAGGTGAGAATGAAAATTTACCTGTCATAATTTCTTCTTCTTTGACAGGTGAGATGGAGGTCAGACTGCTGGATGTTCTCAAAAATCACAAGAGTGTGTTTGCTTGAAAGGTAGCAGATATCAAAGGCATTAATCCATCCATTTGCATGCATAAAATCCTAATGGAAGAGAGCATCAACCCCTTGGTCCAACCACAGAGGAGATTGAATCCCAAGATGCAAGAAGTAGTGAAAGCTGAAACGATAAAACTTCTGGATGCAGGTATTATTTATCCCATTTCTGATAGTGCATGGGTGAGTCCAGTTCAATGTGTACCAAAAAAAGGGGGGGATAACTATCATTAAAGATGAGCAAAATGAGCTGATACCTACCAGGACAGTTGCGGGTTGGCGTGTGTGTATAGATTATAGGAAATTGAATGACGCAACCCGTAAAGACCATTTTCCCTTCCCCTTCATTGACCAAATTCTAGAAAGGCTTGCTGGGTATGAATTTTATTGCTTTTTATATGGGTATTCAGGATACAATAAAATTGCGATTGCACCTGAAGATCAGGATAAAACAACTTTTACTTGCCCATATGATACGTTTGCCTATAGACGTATGCCTTTTGGTCTTTGTAATGCTCCTGCAACTTTTCAGAGATTTATGACTGCTATATTTCACGATATGGTTGAAAATTTTCTAGAAATATTCATGGATGATTTTTCCATTTTTGGTTAGTTTTTTGATGCATGCCTGAATAATATGAATAATGTTTTGATGTGATGTGAGGACACGAACTTGGTACTCAACTGGGAAAAGTGCCACTTCATGGTGACCGAAGGTATTGTCTTAGGACACCAAATATCTGAGCAGGGAATCGAGGTGGACAGGGCCAAGGTGCAAGTCATTCAAAATTTACCTCCACCGACGACAATCAAGGGAGTCAGAAATTTTCTAGGCCATGCCGGGTTTTATCGGCGATTCATTAAAGATTATTAAAAAATTTCAAATCCTCTGTCTTCTTTATTGATGAAAGATACACCTTTTAATTTTGATTCCAATTGTTTACAGGCGTTTGAATTTCTGAGAGAAAGATTGGTGATTGCACCAGTGCTGACCTCACCGGATTGGGATCTTCCATTTGAGATGATGTGTGACGCCAGCGACTCGGCTGTTGGAGCTGTACTTGGCCAGATGCAATTTTTGGAAATTTCCGGGACTAAAATGAAAAAATGAGTTTTGTTATATATTTGGAAGTTTGACTTAGTCTTTCTTATCTCCTCCATATCCCTCCCCAATGTGTTCCACCATTGAAGAAGCTCCAAACGTGGTTCAAGCTTTTAGATTTGAGTTTTCGGTCAATCCGTCCGTTGAAATTTATTTCTGAAGGCAGTTTAGCGATCACGGCATCGAGAGTTTCGTTATATCGTAAGTTTCTCTCCGATCAGATATGTTTTATTTTTTGGATGTAGTTGGAATTTGATTCTTTTCGGGTATGATGTTCTTGAGATAATTCTTATCGTTTATTCTCAGACGGAATTGAAATAGAGCGTCGTTCGGAATTGTTATGATTTTTGGAAGCATATTTAAAAATTTTGGGTTTTGGGATGTGTTGGATTTGAGTTTTAATGTTTGAATGATGATTGATATGAGTTGTTTGGATTGATATTATGATGTCTGCGTTTCCGGTTTGATCAGAAAATAGCCGTTATGCCGCCGGTTTGAATCTTGAGATTTGAATCGTTTGAATTGTTGAAACCGTTTTCAGTTGGGTTTGATTGTTAATTCCGGGCCTTTGTGAATTGTTTTTAGATTGGTTTGAAGGTTGTGGAATTCGGAGTTGACAGAATTTGCATCGTTGGAAGATCGAAGCCGGTATAATATCGATTTTTATTATTAACTCTTTAGGAATTGGAATGAGTTAGATGGGATCATTGTTGATTATCATTGTTGTTTTCTAGATTTGGAGCTAAAACTGAATCGAAAAGGTATAAGATGACTTTGGAGTTGAATAGGACGATTAACTCGAATCCGGATTGATTCAAGTATCCTGGAAGAAAATCACATACTTGCATGTTTAAATGCTTAATTGAAGTTATGATTGAATTTATATTTGAATGCATGAGATTTCATATGCATTCATATTGAGCTGATTGATTATTCATTTTGAATTAGACGATCTGGAGATTTTAGCTGAGTGGCCTTGGTAGGCGATTTACTACAAGCGTCGATTAACTCACTATAATGCTCTGGAGTCTAGAGGATTAAAATATGTCTCGTTCAACTCGAAAGGGAAGTTCGGTGTGATTGTTGGATATTTTAACCTCGGGATCCCAAACCAAAGAAAGCAAGAAAGACGAATTCCTTTTGATTATCTGAGTCTGATAATCCAGAAGTTTTAAAGTCATGCATATCATTTTAATTCAGTACTTGAATGGATTACTTGATTATATTTGGAATTGATTCATATCATGACTGATATGTTTGTATGATATTGCATGTTAGTCTCTTTTACTGGGAATATTATTCTCACCGGATTATTCGGCTGTTGTCTTTGTTTGTATGTGTACTTGGCAACAGGTGGGCAGGAACGAGCCAGAGAACCCATGGATAGATGGGAGATGATGTAGAAGTGAGGATCGGTTTAGGAGTTGAATTTATTTTCAAACTCGATTTGTGTTTTGGATTTTAAACTTAGATTGGAAGCATGTTCTATTAGTTTGAATTGGATGTATAACTTTAGAACTATCTTGTAATGTAATATGCATGTTGGATGTGTTGATGCATGTTTTAGATTGAAGATTTGATTTGTTGTTGAAAGTTGAAGAAAACCTGCCCTGTTTCTGATTTTTTTTTCTGGGCAGAGGGCGCGCTCGATCCCACGAGTTCGTACGATCGAGCGCGGCCCTTAATTTTGTTGAGGCAGTAACTTTGCAAAAATGGTGCGCTCGATCCTACGAGTTCGTAGGATCGAGCGCGATACTATTCATCGGAAACACTATTCATAAAAAAAATTTCTTTTATTTCTTTTTCTTTTGGCTTTTGATTAATGATGTTTAATTATTGATTATTCGATATTAGCTGATTAGAACCGAGGTCCTCACATGAAATTTTAAGTTTAACGCTTGAAATTTGAATGATAGCGTTCTAAACATTTCAAAGTCCGTGCGACTTTAAAATTTTTAATGCTACAATTTTAAAGTCGATAGTAGTTGTATCTTGAGAAGTATATTGCTAATAGACGTAAGCACCAGAGCGCGACAATAACATTTTAAAAAAAAAAAGTTAAACTATTGCCTCGGTTATTTTTTCACAGTCATTTTTATTCACATGCATATAGACCATATATCCCAAGATAAATATTTTACCCAACAAAGAATTCACAAATGCCTGCATTTTCTAGAATTCTCTTCAGGCGGTGCAAACGATCATCCAACTTGTAGAGGATTTTAGTTCTGAAAGGGATCGCAATAGAAGTCAAGACTTACCTTCAATATTTGGTATTTGTGTCTCTCAAACATATGTGACGATCGCCAAATCTTGTTGCTCATTGTGTAGCTCGTGGAATTTATGTCAAAATCGAACTTGAAGCTTATTAATTGTACTCTATCATCTTGGTTTTGTGTCGTTGTATCCAATGACTCAATTATTTGAATTTATTGATGGTTTATCCTAAAATGAAAAATAAAAAAACAATACTACACGTTCCTACGATTTTACTGACATAATTAGTCGTAAAGACCCCCCTTTTTATTCGATGATGTGATGATCCGAAGAATTTTTAAAAAAAACTTAAATTTTATTCGACTGAGATTTTAATACATACTTTAATTTAAATAAGGAATTATGGAAATATATATAATGTTAGAAATAATTATAAAAGGCCAATTGTTAGGCGGCGACGTATGCGTTTCAGAAAAAAGAAAAAGGAAAAGAAAAAGGAAAAGGAAAATCATTGTCTTTGTGTTGCGCATCCAATTATCGGTTCGGCTTGTTGGCTTCTGGTGAGCTGGTTGTTCTTGCAGTCCTCGTCCCAAGATCTCTGGTAAACCGGAAACCCTAATTAGTTGTTAGTTATTTTCACTTGTTCTTCTTGTGAAATTACTCCTTTTGGTTTGTTTGAATGCTTCAATTGTTCTTTGACCCATAAAAACACTCGTTCGGCTGTGCTTTGGAACTTTATTGTCTAGATGTGATGCCCAAACACAAAAGTTTCGTTTTTTAAAAAAATTTGATAAGTGGTTGCTTTGAGTCAAACATAGATGCAGTAGCTTTTTCTGTTGTGTTCTAACTCATTGTGTGGCGATCCCATGTATTCAATTTTTTTGTATCAGACCGTATCTCTTTTGTGGGGCAAGCCTGACTATTTTAGTTAAGTTATGGATAAGATAAAATTTGAATGGTTTGTATCGCACCGGAACAATTTAATTGTTTATACGAGTTCTGTGCTAGAGTTACCTAAGCAAAAAGCCAACATCCATTCCTGTATCGATATTGCAAAAAACCAAAATATTAATGTAGATATCATCATGTAAATTATGATATGGGCTTTCTTTAGGAAAAGAAACGGCGTGGCCTATGGAAAAACAAGTATGCACGCAGAAAAATTTCAGAAGAGAAACATGCAATAGGCATCAAACTCCTGTTTATGTTTGAGCTTGAATAATCAACTCAATGTCCTTGTATGAACCCACAATCACGAATTGCATGAATGCTGATATGGTGAATAGTGTTAATCAGGGTTAGTCAACTTTATATGCAGTGTTCTTCAGACCCTGGTTTTGGATTAATATTCCATTTCCCGCTATGAAAACTGAAGACTTAATCAACCTTCCTGCTTCAAGTAACTCGGGAGGTGGAAGTGTGAAAGTTAATCCATATGAAACTGGTTCTGAAGCCAACGAAGCTAAGTTTGCGTCACATTTTGAGGTGGAAGACATGCTTATTGTCGAGGATCATGCAAACCTGCCTGATGTTGATAATGCTCCAGTGCTGAAGGGAATTGATAATGAACAAGTCGTGGTTAACAATACCCCTTCCCAGCTGCAAAGTTTAGAAATTATTGAATCTGCTGCTGCAGTAGAGTCAAGAACTTCTATTGAATCTTCGGTGCATGTTCAAAATGGATCCCTATCTGTTCAAAGTGAAAACAGTTCAAGGAATTTTAAGAAAGTTGGAGCCCGTCTATGTAGTCAGGAAATAGACTCCTGTTGTATCCTTTTCTCAAGATATCTTTCACTTTTATGCCGTGTTTATAGTTGAGTCTTACTACTACTAGAAGAAGAGATTGAAATTATTTTGGTTTTGTTTCGGTTTTCTTGTATCTTTTTTTTCCACCAAATCACCAGTCTGGTTTGTGTTATCCATGACATAAACTTCAGCCGTATCCGGTGTTAAAAGGCCCCGGATGACTGTGGATGAGAAGCAACCATCAGTGCATGTTATATACACCTCTCTTACCAAGTATGTGATAAAGTTTCGTAAGTTAATACTCATTTTTTGCTTGAATTATATTCGTGAAAGATGTCTCAAATTTCTTATTGTAAAAAAATAGAAATCTGACATCTATCAACATTCACAGAGATAGTAAACGAAAGCTTGAGGAGTTATTGCAGGAGTGGTCTCAATGGAATGCACACAACTGCCCACCGTCAAATGTAGGACAGCTACCTCCAATTTTACTGACTTATATTTCTTATAATTTGACTGAAATACTATTAGTATTTATTATCTGCTTTACTACTTGTATAAAACCCAGGATTCAAATGTTCTTCAATCTGGAGAAGAGACCTACTTCCCAGCTCTCCGCATTGACTTGGATAAGCCTTCTGCTGTGGTATAACTATCTTCCTACCGTCTTTGTTTGTGTTCAATGCTGAGCCTAGTGTTTGAGAAGCTGCTAAAATAACTTAGTAGCAATTGTGTATCTTCATTATAATTTATTTACCTTGAATAGACACAAACTATATTGATTTCTCTATTCCACGGAAGTGCTGTTGAGGATGTTCATGCACACTCGGTGAGCATTAGATTGGCTTGATACTTTGTTATGTACACGGCGTTTAAAAAAGCACAGCAGAATCTAGTTTTTTTTGTCTGCTTACGGTGATGTGCCCTGATTTTGCCTTGAAATTGAACTGACAGAAACTATGTACAAAGTTCCCAGAGAAAAGGTATCGAAAACAAAAAGAACACAGAATACAAAAATTAACAAAACATGGTCGGATAAAATTTTAACCATATATGTCTAAGTCGTGGCAACTGAATCTTAGTTTGCTTTATGATCTATTTGGGAGCCTACCATACAAGCAACTACTTGTCTGAAACAAAATCTTTTATTTCAATCTGCCTTTTGATTTGTGTAGGCCTTTTGGGTGGATGACGAAATGAAAAACCGGTCAAGTAAAGAACTGATACCATTGGATGGAATGTCTGTCCCTATTTATGATCGTGAATTTTTTTTAGCTTTGACTTCTGCTGAAGTTTCCAGTAGTTTGGATGGGTATGCTGTTTTTCTCTCTGTGTTGTTTTTTTGGTAAAAGAACCAATGTACATTTTTTCCTGCTCCACCTCTTCCTCATCTTGTACAGAGGGCAAATGCATGAATTTGCTTTTTATATTTACGAATGACAAAGCAACGGAATCACACACTGCAAATGAACTTGACATAATAGCTCTTTCAAGATGATGTTATGCAACCATTTGTTTTATTCTTGGGACCATCATATTATTCCTTTAATTTAATACTCCGTGCAGAGGGAAAAGTTTAGATACTTCCCGGTGTTTCAACTGTGGCTCATACAGCCATGCACTAAGAGATTGCCCTAAGCCTCGCGATAATGCGGCTGTCAATAATGCTCGGAAGCAGCACAAGTCTGCTAAAAGAAACCAACATTCAGGTTCTCGTAATTCAACTAGATATTATCAAGATTCTCAGGTTAAAAAATATGATGGTCTGGTGCCTGGTGCCCTTGATGCTGAAACTCGAAAATTATTGGGACTTGGGGTGAGATAAGCACTCTCTCTAGTGGAGTTTGTTGTTTTGCATTGTTCATCAAATGATTATTTGAGCCTCTGGTGTTAAGTAGTTGATATTAATCAAATCCGTGGAATATTATAGTGATGTTAAATTATTTTTTTAGGATATTATTCTCGTTCACATTTGTAACCATCGTCTCTGTTGTAGGAATTTGACCCACCTCCATGGCTTAACAGAATGCGAGAAATAGGATATCCACCAGCCTATTTAGGTATAAAGTTGTGACTTTCTTGGCTAATAAGCAACAAGATACTTGCCCCATTTTTCAAGTATTTTGCAACAGCCTGTACACTATATAGATATTTGCCATATGTTTTGTTCTTCTGTCCAATACCCAGTCTAGTGTTTCATTCAATGTTTGAGGTTACCTCTCCAATGATTGTACTAAAATAAATATTTTCGCAATTTCTTAGAACCCGATGAGGAGGATCAGCCTTCAGGGATTACCATTTTTGGAGACGACTCAACTAAGGAAGAACCTGAAGATGGGGAAATTCTTGGTACATGTTATACTAAACCATTCACCAAAATGAGTGTCGAATTTCCAGGAATAAACTCTCCAATCCCAGAAAAAGCAGATGAAAGACTCTGGGCACCTTGCTATTCAAATTCAATTCGTTTTGGAGACCGTTCCCTTCCCAGATACATTCAGTCGTATGAATATCTGAGCCAAGGGCAATATCATGAGAGAAGGCGGTCTAGGGACGTTGAAGATGATGGGCCACCTGGCTGCGAACCTGGAATGAGCCCTTCTTTGTCGAATCATTTTGATAGATATGTTGATCATGACTCGAGTTATGAATCCCTCAGTTCACAGGTAAGTCCATCGATGTCTTGGAGCTCTACATTTGGCAGATCCTCGTCAGATAGAGGTAGACGAAGCCCTTTAACCCGGGATTATGGTTCTTCAAATCATGTCCGATATGGTACTTATTAGTATCTAATTTCAGATTGTTGTGTGGCTGGGCCAGAAATCTTGCTTGATGAAGGTATTTATGTTGATCATATGATCATATGACGGGTGGTTGAGGTTATGGATATGGTGGTTCTATTCTGTTTACTGTGGTTTGGACACATGATTAATGTGTGCATTTGGTTCTTGGGTCTATTCTCAAAAGCATCAGCTCGACAGGGTTATCAGGCATGATTAATTTTATGCTGTGAGTTTTTCAAGATGTCTAAACTAATGTTTGGTTGAGCTTTTAAGTACTTCTTAGCTTGTCTTTTGTTTTTGTTAAGAAAAAGTTGAAAAGTGTTTCCTAAAAGCTCTCTCAAACACTATCTAAATCCTGACTTCTGAGTTTTAGGCATCTGCTTTTGCACTTTATAATCAATGAAACTGGGCACAAGACAGAACTCTTGATGAAAAAAATATCTAGTAAAACAAGTTAATAACAAAAGCAATAGAAAATTGAAGTAACTACTTAGGTTTTAAATGATCGACTTAAAAAATATATTTGTTTTTCCATTTTTTTTAAAATTTATTTATTTATATACAGCAGGTTCTGCAGCAAGTTTTGGTTACTGGCGTCGATGTGAAATTGAGACGTGTTTCGTCGTCCAACGACTCCCCTAAAATTTCGGCCAACACGGATAAAATTAATTTAAAATGGTGTAACTTCAAATATAGAAAAAATCTCCAGACGCAACAATTCGGTAAATGGAGCATATTGTGCCGATTAAATTATACATTAGTAGGTTTTAAAATAAATAGATTACTAGGAAAACCCAAATCACTGAGAACAATATGAAGTACGGGAGACAATACGAACAATATCGAAATAAAAGCTAAAGAAAATGACGAAACCAGAGTTCAGTGTCAATAGGTGCACTATGCAAGAATGCAACTACATCTACATTACTCGTCTACTATCGAACACCAACAATCCATGCTTTGCTGATATTTGCAAACTAATACACACAACTAAGTAGGAGAGAACTCTTGACTGCAAAAAGAAGAGAACTCAAATCGGTACAATTGATCAAGAAACTGATGTGATTTGTGGCATATCAAGTTAGACACTACGTGGTGAGAAAGGTCCAGAGTTTCTTCCCGATGGAAACTTCACCAGGATGAACAACCTCATTGTCATCACCATCATCACTGTCATTGTCATCTTCTTCCTCGTAGCTTGCACTGTTCAACTCTTCGATACTGTGGTCCATGGCTCCAGCTGATCCATTTGCATCCTCCCTGAAAATCATGTCAGCCTCTGAGGTGTTTGCCAAGTCATCATGATCACTGTGGGTACCTCCGGCCTTCATGAACTGTACATTGACCAAATGATAAGACTAGCTGATCAAGAAATGTAAAACAGAAATAAATCCTTCCAGTAAGGAGATAGAGGGAAGGGATTGATATCTAACAAATGCACTTAATCATTGAAGGAGAAAACGAGTACCCTTTCAGAACTATCCGCAGGAACCTCAATGGTTTTCTCTATGCTTCTCATAGGCACATCAACTTCTAGTACGTTGATTTCTTCTATTGAATCGCCACCAATTTCAGCATTTTCGGTAGGTTTTGATTTGCCAGGCAATGGGACATCTTTACTTACGTGACCACCGGTTTCCTTTTTCTCACCCTTTTCAGCCTCAACTAAGGATCCATTAGCTGCTGTTGCCACTGGCCTGAGGATCAAAACATAAACACCATTAGCAATTTAGCATCACAAGTCTCCTCAGAAAGACAGTCGCAAGAAAAAAGAGACATACCTGAATATGAAAGCAACCAGTGAAAGTTGAACAAAAACATTCTCATCACATCAATTAGTTAAAGAAGATACTCTCAGTTAATATTCCTAAAAGGTCACTACTCATTAAGAGAACCAACTCCAACACAAGTGCAAGCTAAAGAGTCCAAACTGAATTATGGCTCGGTAGCCGGTAAAGAAAACAAATTTAGTCAAAGACAAGTCTAACTGCATCGGCAGAATGCATTCACCGTAACCGAAATGACATCACACATTACAAATAAACTCAAGGAGTACAAACGTCATTTATCATAGGCATAGCTTGGTAACTTAAAGAAACAGATGACTCCAATCTTCTCCCAAGAAAATAATAAATCTAGCAGACGAAAAAGAGAGTTACCTTTTTGATCGCCGGAGATTGTAACGTTTCTCAACAAAGCTCGGTTCAGCTGTAACAACTCTCTGTCGCCTCTTTTGGCGATTGCCATCTTTGACACTATCTGAATGACCTTCACTGTGGCTGTCACTTACAGTTGCTTGTGATAAATGAACATGATTTCTCTTTCTTCTGTTTCTTGGTATTTCAACAAGACCCGATTCTGCTTGGCTTTCCTCAATTGTGAAAGCAGAATTTTCAGTATCACCATTAATGTTAATCTCTCTCTCTTCAATAGCCTTGGCACCAGCAGTCACAGCCTTTGCTGCACGTGTTCTACTCGCCCGAGGCTTGCCTCCCATACCACGTCGACGTCGAGCCTTCAAACCAGAATTTTGATCAACTGATGGAGTTTGAACAGCTTCCACTTCCCTAATGCCACTATCAGATTCTATTATTTGGACATTAAAAGAATCACTTGCGTCTTGTTGGGATGGCTTGGGACCACTTTCATTGCTTGGCAAGGTCTCGGGTGAGGACACATCAATTTGCTTCCCATATAGCGTTGTTGCTCCTTGGGCACTAGGGTCATAATCAAGTTCAAATTTCTTTCCAGGAGACAACTTAAATATCTTTGAGGTACATTTTCGCAACCAAGACATCGCTCCACTCCCACCAGCACCAGGAGATCCAGAATTAACTAAAATATGGGGTGAACCGTCATTAATCCTCTCGAAAGTCTCTTCATCTGCCTCCAGATAATTCTCTGTTACTCTGGGCAGTTGAGGAGCCTCAAGGTTTTTAAATTCAGACAGTGGGCGGAGATCAGATAGCAAGAACTCACGAATTATCTCCCCACAAATGTCGCAGCTTTTCTGTTTCTGGACAAATGTAATGAAGCTTTCCCTTTCCTTGAGAAACTGTTCCCTCTGATCCTTCAATTTTTTACTCAGGCCAACAAGCTCCTCAACATCTTTTTTCATCTCAAACTGCTGTGATTCTATGTGCTTCTTAATCTGTGAAATATCCAGTTTTTCTTTATCCATCCCAAGTCTTTCCAACTTCATCTCTTCCATTTCTCTTCGGGCCATTTCCCTCAAGTAGTTAATAGTGTCAAGTTCCTTCTCCATTTCTTTCTCAAATGATTTTTCTCTCTCATTCAAACCACTCTCCATCTCCTCCTGCTTCTTCCGTACTTCAGTTTCAAGTTCACGTTTCTGCAGTTCAAAATCTTGAAGCAGTTCACTCTTTTCATTGTGAAATTTTTCGGTCAACATCAACTTTTCATGCTCCATGTTAGCAGCAAAATTATCTTTTGCCAATTTTAGAGATTCCAATTCCCTCTGTATATATTGTTGTGTTTCCTGCTTCTCATTGTTTAATTTTACCTCTTCAGAATGCCTAAATTTTTCTAAACTTGTTTTCTGATCAAGAGCATCTTCAAGTTCTCTCTTAATAATGGCTCTTTTTTCATCCAGCTGTTCCCATTCTTTCTCGAATTTTTCTTTTTCTCGCTTCAACTCTTCAGTTTCCTTCGTTAGTTGTTCGCTTTGGTATCTGTATTTCTCTATCTCCTGTTTCAAATCAGATTGCAGACGGGCAAGTTCCAATCTTTCATCTTCTGTTATCTTTAGCTGTTTTTTCTCTTCGCTTAATCTTAACTCCTGTTTTTCAAGGTCAGCCCTAAGATTTTCAAGGTCAGCCTTTACACTGAGCAGGACTTCCTTTTCAGCAAGCACTTGTTCCATATCCTTCTCCAAGCTTTTCGCCTCAACTTTAAGCAGCTTATCTTTTTCCTTCAAACCTTTGGATTTTGATTCATAATTAATTTCCTTCTCCCTCACTTTCTCCATTTTCTTTTCAACTGTCTCTTCTCTTTTCTTCACTTTCTCTTCCATATGCATAATTTCCACTTCTTTTTTCTCCAATTCAACAACCTTATTTTTTAACTGTTCATCATGAAGCTTTCTCTTCTGCTCCATCTCCAGCTCATATTCCTCTTGTTTTTTAGCAAGAATGGTTTTGTGTTCATCCACCAAACTCTGAATTTCCAACTGTATATTTAAAAGAACGTCATCAAAAAGTAATCAGAAACACCAAGAGGAGAAAAATAGTGGCCAAGAAAAATATTTTCATTTTTAAAATTTCTGAAGCTCGTACACCAAAAAAACCAACCTTCAAAACTGTGATAACTTTAGGACTGGCTTATTCCGTCTAATTTAGTTATATGAATAAACAAGAAACGGAAAAGGTGTGTGCATGATCCCAGTTTGATTCAGTAGAATAATAAAATGCACTGCTGTTTATTAATCATTCCTCGAGCATCAAACTGTTTTTCTTCGTCATGCAAATGAGATTGTGTGGGTTAACATTCACTCAAAATAAACTTCTATCAACTATTCAACTGGAATCATAAGCAGCTCCCTTCAGCCCTCTGTTACCATACAGGAAGCAGGAAAATCGAGAAAATACTACTTTGTACGGTAACAGATAACGGGGTTGTGTTATTCCTCTATCTAAAGAAATGGCCACATACTACTATGTGAATAATAAATCCTGGACGCAATCCAGTATTTTTGTACATCACATAAACATGACTGCAAGAACTCACTCTTTCTCTTGCATTTAACTTTTCTTCCAATTCAAGTAACTGTTTTTCTGTCACCTCTAAGCTTTTCTGAATATATTCAGCTTCCTGCATTCATAACTGAGAGTTAAGGGGGGGAAAAAACTGCCACCTGTAACATATCAATTAACAGATCTGAGTGAAAATAGAATTGCCTTTTCCTTAATAGCTAGGTCTGCTAGTCTAATGCTAAAATCATCTTCTTTGCTCTTCAACATTGAGTTAGCCACCTCAATCTTCTTTTGCAGCTCATCAACGTCATTCTGTTTCTGCTTCAAGATCTTATCATTCTCATTTGCCCTCTCCTCCCTTTGATTCAGCAATCTTCCACCATCAGCCAGTCTCTCTTCAGCTTCCTGTAATTTCTGTTCCCACTCCCTCAAGTCTTCCCGTTTGTTAGACAAAGCAGTCTCATGTGTTCCGCGCCTAAACAAATGAAAACTTTCAGACAAAAGCTACAACTACCAACACAAGTCAGGTGAATATTAAAAGTATATTGATATGCAAGGAAGTAAAGGGATAATAAGAGAGTTAAAGATGCAATTATACTCTGAGTTAAAGGAGAGACGTTCTCTTCTAAGCGCAGCTTCTTGAGCCTCAATCTCAAATAACTTCCTTTCAATTTCAGAACTTTTCCGATTCACTTCAGCAAGTTTGGTATCTGCTGCATGGAATTTTGCTTCGACCTCCCATGATTTTTCTTCAACACTGGCAACTAATGCACTTGCCTCAGCTAGTTTAGAATCAGAATTAAATTTAATTTCAGCATATTCTGAGCGCATTTCTCGCAAAGCCTTCTCGAGCTGTGATGAAACATGAGAACTAATTAACTACTACCAGATGATTCTGACTTCAGAATAAAAACTTTGTTGGCATTAATCACCAAAAAAACACACACAATAGATTTTGACAATGTTATTGACTCAAAAATTATTATTATATTAACATCCAAAATGATTCACGAACAATTATGTCCTCTCATATTCCCATACAAAAGCCTTCTCGAGATGTGATGAAAAGTGAGAACTAATGAACTACTACCAGCTAATTCTGACTTCAGAATAAAAAAAAATTGTTGGCATTAATCACAAAAAACACAAAAAAAAAAAAAAAAAACCACACACACGCACAGAGATAATAAATTTTGACAGCATTATTGACTCAAAAAATATTATTATATTAACATCCCAAATAATTCACCAAGAAATTATGTCATCTCATATTCCCATACAAGCTAGAAGTTAGACATATTCAATTGATTCTTTGCATTCCTAAGTGTTAACATTCATTAGAAGCATATGGCCAGTTAACAGATCCTTTCATTAGATGATATTGATTTGCATCCATAATTATTAGATGTGCAAAGTGCAGGGGTATCATCGAGCATAAGTGCAAGGCCCTTATCAGAAAGAGGAACTCTAAGGCTTAACACAAGAAAAATAAATCTAAAATAATTGTGCCACATTATCTAATATGCACTTTACAAACTACTATATAATGATAAAAACAAATATTCGTCTGTTTACAAGAACAAACAAAATTTTATCACATAGCATCACCCTTTGGACTACCAGTCCTACTTTAACGGGCACACTTATTGGCATGCTTCCACTCAAGGCGGAAGACGTGAGCTTCGTGTGCTTATGGTTACATCTTGGAAATTATCATATTCCTTGACAACTCAGAACTAATCATATAATGTATGAGGAAAAACACTGTCCGCCTTCAGGATAGAAGTATTCATAAGGTAATTTTAAAAATGTAAATCTTACTTCAAGCACGCACTGCCTTTCAACACCCAACGCCTTCTTCAAATTCTCTTCCCGTTTCTCAGCTTCAGACATTGCTATCAAATGCACAGCTTGTTCACTTTTGAAAGCATCAGCTGCCTCAATTGAAGTTTCTTTAATTTCTTCATACTTTGAAGCCCATTCCTTTTTCTCTATTAAAAGAAGCCCGAGATTGTACTGATACTCAAAAAGCTGCAAGAAATAACAGTTGGGAAAAAGATCAACATAGAAACATTTAAACCAACAGTATTTCTTGTAAGGACACATGCAATCTCAAGTCGAACTGATAAAAACGAACCAGAACATAAACATAAAAACATTTTAAAACAGAAACTATAGCAGCTAAATGATAATATGGAAATTTAATCCCACACGGCCTTCAAAAACGCTAAAAACAGTCTCTTGAAAGAGCGCTTCAAAAGAAAACAATAAAAACACTCTGAAATTCGACAGTCGTCGAAAGAAAAGAGCAACTGATTGCTCAAAAATCAAGCACATACAAACCTCGTTCTCCAGGTTAGATACCCTCTCAGCCAACGATTCTTGGTCCATATTACCGCCGCTCCCAACAAAAGCAACGGCTTTGCCTTTGGTTGATGCCGGACCATTGCTCGGGGTAGAGTTCAAGCCCGGAAGCTTCGCAGAAATAGACACGTTCTTTTGACCCGAGTCGCTCCTCGGCGTCAACGACCTAAACTTCGGCGGTGAAAACATCTACCGCGGATTTTCAGATCACGTAACCCAGCATAAAAAAGAGGGGAAATAGATTTTCTTGAAAGAAGTGGTGAATTGAGTAGCAAAAGGGGGAAACAAACCCCTAAATTTGGGGAAACCCTAAGTCGGACGTGGACATAGTTCCCAAATTCCGACGAAGACGATGGGTTAAATCCGGTAAAGCTTCACCGAATCTCGTGGTGTGCTTGCTTTTAATGATTTTACTTGTTTAATTGCTTAATTGCCCATACATAAACCATCACGTTCTTCAACAGTGTGGGGGGTATGATGGATATTTCCCCTGGCGAAAACGTGGGGTTTGGCCAAGTACTTATAACTGGACACAATTACCCTCGAGCTATCCCACTTAACGACCTTGAACTGGAGCGTAATAAGAAAAGCATCTAAGGTCTTTTCGGTGAATTCAGTTGATGGAATATGCCGCATTAATTAAAGGAATACCTCGGTAATGGGCTCCTTGTTATTCACCTTTATTTAAGATATTTTATTTTATTACTCCCTCCGTCCCAATTATAATGTTCATGTTTTCTTTTTTGTTTGTCCCAAATATATAGTCACATATCATATTTAGTAATATTTTTTTACACTTCTTTACTAATATACCCCATATTAACTACACCTTAAAAATTGTGCAATTATTTTTTAATACATTAAATAGGGATAAAATAGGAAGTTTATATAAAATTTGCTTTCCCAATAAATTTTTTTTAATATGTGTGAAAAATAAAACAAGACAATGTAATCGGAACGGAGGGAGTAGATTAGATAATAATAATTATTATTATTGTATTCGTCCATGAGCTATTATTTTTTCTTTTCTTTTAACAAATTAATGTTTTGGATGATATATATCTATGCTATTATATTTAACGGGATTTTTACAGTGACCTCCCCTATATTTTATACATTTGGCAGATATCTCTCTTGTAGTTTATGATTTTGACATTAACCACCCTTATGTTAAGTTTTCGTTACATTTAACATTAAAAACAAGGGCAAAAGAATAATTCACAATTTATTTAAATAAAAAAAAATTAAAATAAAAATATAAACTCTTCCTCTTCCAAAATCCCAAAACCCACGCCTCTTTCTCACTTTCATTTGTTCCTCTGTTCGGTCTTCAGGAGCAAAAAAACCCTCATCGATCAACCTCCTCGTGCATGTCATCAATTGACTGGATTTTCATCTGGCATTAAAGTCGTCCTTCAATATCTGCAAAGGTATGCTTCTTGCCAATGGAAAGTGGTTTGTATAAGTTTATGAATAAAGTCTGGAAGTTTGGAAAATAAAAAAACAAAAAATATGATAAATACTTCATAAATATAATGTATTGTTAGGTTTAAATAATTAATTAGTTCAGATTTATGAATAATTCTTGTGATTCAGAATTCAGATCCATAATAGTTCTTCTGATTCAGAATATTAAAATTGATTTATTGTTAATCACATTTTTATTTATTCTAAATTTTTATTTTACGGAGCATAATTCCATGAGATGAATTTGGATATATTTTCTTGCAGGATGCGTGTAAACATACTTGTCCATTTTATGAAACATTCTTATAAAATTTTTGATGTAGAATTAAGTGGGTACAACTTTTTTCGACTCATATATAGATGATTCATGTTCTATCGCAAAAGGTCAAGGCTATGGGGATGTAGGAGAGATTCCTATTTTGGAAGGTTTTATTCCAGGTAGTGAGAAAACAATTATGATAAACAATGATGAAGATATACGAACTTGTTTTGATATGTATACTGCAATTGGAGAGAGAACAGTTCGTATCAAATTGAGTTTGTTGCAAGAAAATAGTATGGTGGGGGATGATTATAATGAAGGGTTTGATAGCAACGATGCTGATGATTATAAAGAAAGGAACAGTGGGGATGAATTGTCAAATTATGACTCAGAGAATGACTTGAACTGTTTAGAAGATAATGACAATGAAAATGATGATAAACAAAGCCATGGTGATATGAGTGATGAGATCTTGGTGAATTACTTCAAGAAAACTGATCTAGGTCATTTGGAATTAAAACAAGGTCAAACTTTTGACAATGTTGAGCATTTCAGAAAATTAGTGAAGGAATATGCTATACAAGAAGATTTCCCATTGAAAAGAATTAAGAATGAAAAAGCTAGAGTCGCTATAAAATATGGTAGATCTAATGAATGCCCGTGGAGAATGCATCGCCGATTAAGATCGATCATGTTACATATCGGATTAAAACATACAATTCAATTCACACATGTCAACCTTTTGTTGGTTCTTGTAAGGAAGCTAGGTGAAATTGGATTGCTGATAAAATGATTGATGGTTTGAAGAAAATTCTTCTTGCAATTTGAATTTATTAAGAGTAAAATTAGCAAAGAAGTTTGGGGTAAAACCAAGCATTTGGCAATTGTATCGGGCAAGAAGAAAGACTCTTGAAAGACTTTGTGGAGATCATAAGTATAGTTATGCACAATTGCCCACCTATATTCAAATGTTAAGGGACAGAAATCATGGTATTACCATTGGACTGAAATATGATGGCTTAGATGTGACAAATTTGAGCTCCCGGGCTATTTTTCAAAGGTTGTTTGTCAGTTTTCCAGCACAAAAAATTGGATTTGTTGATGGTTGTTGATGAAACTTAAAATTTGTAATTATTTATATGTTAAAAAGTGTGTTTTAAAATTAAAGTTTCATTAAAATTATGAAGTTGTATTATTTTAGTGTTATCTGTTTATATTTAAATATTTTACTAAAAATTTTGTATTTTATGTTTTGCGCAGGTTTGGTAAAAATAAAATTACTCAAGCTACAAAGGTCATATTGGAGTAATCTTAAATCCGGTAGAATCACAAAAGAGGCATCTTCAACTTTGTAGAAGACAAGAAATTCCAAAAACCTAATTAAGATGATCAAAATAATCAAATATCAAAATGGAGACAGATTTACTTTTACTATGACCATCTTGTAGTAAAAATATCATAACTATTTCACCTTTTACCCAAAAGAGCTGAATTATATGTCCAAACACATCTAAACAAAATATCCTACGTGTTCTATGTTAAATAGAAAGGCTGAATCGGTGGTCTAAGGCATCCAACATGCCAATTAAAGTTGGGTCATGGTATTGACATTCAAGGATACAAGCACCCACCAACTTTACTATTCCACATTTAATGAGCCTTGGACTCTTGCTCTCATTTGGCCTATAAATAGATGTGTTGTATAAGCTTTGTAGTATGCAAAAGTGTAGAGAAATTCCTCACTTGTAAAATAAATATTGTGTGTGTAAGAATAAGAGTTTGAGTGTGCATATTTCTCCAAGTTTAAGTATGAAATTTCTTTTATCCTTACTCTTGAGTCTTATGTTCTTGGCAAGCTAAATCCTTTTATGTCAAGGTGAAAAGGTTTCATTGTTGATCAAGTAAGTGAAAGAGTGGGTGCCCGGTTAGCCAATTTGTGGCTAAGGGCTTTTATGACTCTATGTAAAACAATCTTTTGTTTAATATAATTTACACGTTAATAATGGTATTGACTTTATCTTTCTTCATATTGTTATATTATGATATAATATTGTTGTTTTGATAAAGACCTTGAATATACTATAGTGTATGTACGATGTGGTAGCACATGGGGATGTCTATCATGAAACACATCTTATAGTCACTGTATATTCTAAATTGTTCCTAGTCAATTGAGCCGTCCGCAAATAAGGATAAGGATCGCTCGAGATTAAGACTAGCATTTGCGATGCCGAGTACCACGTTTCATTGGTATGGAACATAGAGATGTTCAAAGCATGCAAATGGATATTCATATGATGAATGATCGAACTACCCTATTCGGACATTCCAAGTGGTTATCACTTATCGAGTGGATAAAGTCCGCGGTTTTGGTTGTACACCATTAGTCCTTATTACTTGAAACATCATTGAGACTCTATATGCTAGTACTGTACTTTGACTCGTTTACCGACTCTATTGGGGTCATCAGGTGTCGGGATTGGGTACAGTTACGACACATATAGGAGTCGATGCTTTGTTGTCAAGGATTCACCACATACTTGTGAGTGTGGATATCCTATGCGATCTGAGGAGATATTAGTGTGATGAATCTCTGGCCAGAGTACATGATGTGTTTTAGGTTAATTGGTTATCCTAGTAACACATGCGATGTCACTATTTGATCTCCAAGATGTAATGCATAGTTATCGAATCTCGAACGACTCTTGATATACTAATGATTGTTGATTCGATCGGGATATATGGATGAAGAGATCGTACTGTACGCTAACCAAAATCTACTGGTTCTTGCAGGCACTATCAGTAATACCTAGAGAATCATGGGGTGATGTTGCTAGGCGCTCTTACCATGATTCGATGGGTAAGTTGGAAATTTTTGTTCCGAGTCACAAGGAGTTGTGAGCCCACGGCTAGCTGTATTCCTGAACCATTGAGGGTTACACAAGTAATGGATTACTAAAACCCCGTAGAGATAGTTAAATTTAAAGAGTTAAATTTAATGAAAGAGAAGTTGGACTTCTTAACTAAAGGGAGTGAGATTTCCTAAAATGACATAGGGATGAACATTTTTGGAAATCACTGAATTCGGATTCAGAAAAATTATCTTGACTCTAAAAGATGCAGAAATGGTTTCTGTGCACATTGGTGAAATCAGTTTATCAATCGGAGTCACGATGAATTTTATATTAATTTTTAGAACAACGGGCTTGGCTTGTTGGGCTTAAGTTATGGATTGTGGGCTTTAAGGAGTTAGAGTCCTAACACAATTATAACTTAACCTAGTCTAGAAATTATCTATAAATATATGTAGTGGGTTCGAAAATTACATGCAATTCATTATCAAATTTTCGAAAACACTACAAAATATTTCAAGAGGATTTTCGAAATCTTCTTGTCCCTTTCGGAGAAAATCCAGTCTTGTGATTTTTGCGAAAAATTACAATTCTGAATTAACAGATCATATCTGTTTATTCTCTACGCAAACTTCTGATTGATTTCTAGTGCAGTCAATCAGAGGGTTTCTGTTTTCCATTCGTGGACCTTATTCCGGTGATTGATCGTGACGCCATCGGTTCCCGGGATATACAAGAAGAGCAGATTAAATTCTGTTGGAGTCCATTATCTCGTTTCGAGATTTAAGGTAAAACATTAATTGTGATTATTTGTTTTACTTGTGTGAATTTAATCGTAAAAGTTTTGATACCCAGATATGGAATCGTTCCATATTAATAAAAATAAATTTTTAAACTTCCGCTGCACCGGGTATCAATTCTAATTGATCTGAACACAGTTTTCCAACAGTGGTATCAGAGCCAGGTTGCTCAGATCAAACGATTAAATTAATCGATTGTACAAAATTTTTAAGCCTCGGTTTTTGAAACAAAACAAATTTTTAAAATTAAATTTTTGACGGGCAAAACACGGGCAGCGCGCTGCCCATGGGCAGCGATGTGATCGCTGCCCAGGGCAGCGCACGGCGCTGCCCAATGGGCAGCGACGGGCTGCCCGGGAATCCCGGGCAGCCCGGAAAATTAAAATTTTAATTTTTAAAAATTTTGAATTTTTGAAATTCGAGTGTTTGATCAGATCGAAAAATGTTTTTGATTAGATCACGAGGCATCGGATCGAATTGTTCGAGTCCGAAATTTTTAAAATTGATTTTTGGATAAATTTGAATTTTTGGAAAATTTATAAATTTTATCCGTTAAATTAAATTTTATAAAATTAATTATTTTGGTACAATTGATGATAAGATATGATCTTATGGATGGATAAGATAAAATATGATTTTATCTTTTAATTATGATGCCATTGCATGTTTATCCAATTATTTTAATTATTGAATAAAAGGATGATCGATTGCCATGACCAATATTTTAGGTGTATGTTAGGTGATTTACATTTGTCTTATTGTTGTTGATGTTTATTAATGGACTTGGTTTATAGCCCAATATGATTGTCATATGTAATAAAAGTGGGCCTGGTTTATGGCCCGTTCCCACCCCTAAAAATGTATCCCATATTTGTCATCGAAATTTATTGTAAATTTATTAGACTTAGTGGGAGATAATGTTTTGAAGAAATGGTGGGCCCAGCAGACAATGAAGACGAAAAAATATAAATTGGAAGCTCAATGTAATAGGATTGCATTGCATACTTGCATATCACCTAGGATTGGACTTAGACTCGTGATTGGCAACCACGGGTCGATTAGTAAATGGGATCGATAATCCTTAAATAATATATGATATTATTGATGTATGCATGTTTAGACATAAATTGTATGAATCCCGCAAGCATACATAAATTGCATGATGAGACAAATTTTCAAAATAAAATCCCTCATTTTAAATATGATTTAAAATTGATATCAAGATAAACAAAAGAGAATTTTAAATATTGTTTAAATATTCCTACCTTCCATCAACGATCAATGTATGTGATGCTACCCGCGGATAGGGTCCGGCTCATATTATTGGGGGGGCCCGTTCGTCGAAAAGCTGTACATTGGATCGACACATGTTGTAAGTTGGGTGGAACTCCCATGGGATTGGCTCATATTATTGGGGATCCACATGGCGACCGTCCATCACAACTTAATATTGATGGGTCATCTTGACATGTCACAATAAACGGCGTCATATTATTGGGCCCTTATTGGACATGAGGTAAAAACATGGAGGTTGCTTTGGAAGCAATTGGGCTCTACCTTTTGAAAATTATAGTTGGCTGATATTATTCGGGACTATAGTTTGTTAATTGGACTCCATGTTCCCACTAAAAAAAATGTTTCTCGTTTTCACTAGAGGGTAGTGAAATCGTCAAAATAGTGGGAGTGTAATTCATAAAATGAAATTCGCCATATTTTATGTCTTAGTAAATTAATTGAACAAATAACTGATTATTGTCTGTTTCCTTTTCAGTATTTCATTACTATGAATTCGCGTAATCCACTACTCTCAATTCTCGATCAAAACAAGTTAACTGGCGCTAACTATACGGAATGGTTCCGTAAGTTAAAAATCATTCTAAATTCGGAGAAGGCTTTCTACGTGTTAGAGAAGCATCCTCCGAAGGAAGCCCCGGCTAACACTAGTCCGGAAGAGTTGAAAAAGCTTGACGATTGGTGGGACCATGATGTCAAGGCAAAGAGTTATATGCTAGCATCAATGTCTGATGAACTCCAGAGGCGATTTGAGGATGCGGTGAATACTGCTGACATTCACAGCGCACTCAAGGAACTTTTTGGAGCTCAGTCAAGGGCCGAGAAATTTGCGACTGTCAAAGAGCTCATGACATGCCGCATGCGAGATGGGACTTCGGTCCGTGAGCATGGGGTACACATGATTGGGCTCATTGAAAAGTTGGTAAAACTCGAACTGACATTAGAGCATGAACTCAATGTGGACTTGTTGCTTCTTTCACTTCCTTCATCGTTTGACGGCTTTGTGATGAACTTCAATATGAACAAGATAGAGGCCACCCTTGAAGAGATGGTCAATATGCTTGTGACTTATGAAGCCACACTAAAGAAGGATAAACCGGTAATCTTGGTTGGATCCTCTTCTAACTCTAAGAAAGGACCAAGTGGAAAGGGTAAGAAACGTTCTGCCCCGCCCAAGAAGATTGTACCAAATAAGAAGGGAAAGGCCAAGGCTTCAATTGAGATTAAAGATGAAAACGTTTGCCATTACTGCAAGAAACCCGGTCATTGGAAACGTAACTGCAAGGAATACCTCGAACAGTTGCGAACTGCAAAGGGTATGTTTTACATTGAAATAAATGTTTCGCTTAATACTTCTTCTTGGGTATTGGATACCGGATGTGGATCTCATATTTGCAATGATTTGCAGGTAATGACAAGAAGTCGTAAGCTAAGGATGGGTGAGACCCAGCTAAGGCTCGGGAATGGTTCTAGAGTCGAAGCCAAAGCTATAGGAGACATTTATTTAATTTTGCAGAACAATTTTAAGTTATTTTTGAGAGATGTTTTATATGTTCCGGATTTGGTCAAAAACATTATATCTATTTCTATGCTTGATAGAGATGGTTTTTCTTGCAATTTTGTAAATGAGATTTGCAATATTTACAAGAATGAATGTTTTATTGGAAATGGACAACTTGAAAACGATCTATATAGCTTAAAATTAAAAGACGTTCCAATTAATTATGTTGATAAACCGGTAACAACAATTAAAAAGAAGGACGATAGTAAAAACCCGGCAAACCTTTGGCATGCTAGGCTAGGTCATATTTCCTCAAGGAGGATGAACAAGCTAGTGGGAGAGGGCATGTTTGATATGTCTGATATTAACTCTCTACCTACTTGTGAGTCCTGCCTAAAGGGAAAAATGACTAAATCTCCTTTCAAAGGGAAACCTGAGCGTAGTCAAAATCTGTTGGATTTGATCCATACAGATGTTTGCGGTCCATTTAGAATTGGTACTAAATGTGGCAACACCTACTTCATTACCTTTACTGATGATCATTATAGGTATGGGTATTTATATTTAATGAAATATAAGTCTGAAGCATTTGAAAAGTTCAAAGAATTCAAGGCTGAAGTAGAAAACAAACTAGGTAAAAGTATTAAGGCACTTCGATCGGATCGAGGTGGAGAATACTTAAGTACCGAGTTTTTGGACTATCTAAAAGAATGGGATTCTCTCTCAGTGGACTCCTCCTATGACACCTCAGCTTAATGGTGTTTCGAAGCGTCGCAATCAAACTTTGTTGGACATGGTTCGATCCATGATGAGCTTCACTGAGCTCCCACCTTCGTTTTGGGGCTACGCGCTTGAAACGGCGGTATTGTTGTTAAACAACGTCCACACTAAAGCAGTAAATAAAACACCATACGAGTTATGGAATGGCAAAGCTCCTAAGTATTCGTACTTGAGGATTTGGGGATGTCCTGCTTACGTGAAGCAGACAGTGGGAGATAAGTTGGATAGTCGATCCTCCTTATGTTATTTTGTGGGGTATCCGAAGAATTCAATCGGATATTATTTCTATCATCCTAATGAAACAAAAGTGTTTGTTTCAAGGAATGCCACCTTCTTGGAGAAGGAGTTCTTATTGGATAAGAAAGGCAAGATGATGGAACTCGAAGAAATTCGAGAAGAACCCGAGATACAAAATAGCGATCCTACACCTCAAGAATCATCACAAGAAACGTCTACTACTAGGAGATCCGAGAGGACTTCTAGGCATCCTATTAGATATGGTATTCTTCTTGAAGGGGATCAAAGTGAACCCGACATTGGATGTGATCCAAGAAACTTCAAGGAAGCAATTTCTGATGCGGATTCGAATTTATGGCTTGAAGCTATGCAATCGGAAATAGACTCGATGCATACTAACCAAGTTTGGTCTTTAGTAGATCCTCCCGATGGAATTGTTCCAATAGGATGCAAATGGATCTACAAGAGAAAGCTTGGGCCTGAAGGAAAGGTATTGACCTACAAGGCACGATTGGTGGCAAAAGGTTATACTCAAAGACAAGGAGTTGACTATGATGAAACCTTTTCACCAGTCGCAATGTTCAAGTCCATAAGAATCCTTATTGCCATAGCAACATGGTATGACTATGAGATATGGCAAATGGATGTAAAGACTGCTTTTCTTAATGGAAACATTAAGGAAGAGATCTATATGATGCAGCCTGAGGGATACACATCCATGGGAAGCGAGCATAAGGTATGCAAGCTTCAGAGATCAATTTATGGTCTCAAACAAGCATCAAGAAGTTGGAACCAGAAATTTGATGAAACAATAAAGGATTTTGGTTTCATCAAGAACCCGGAGGAACCATGCGTGTATAAGAAAGTAGTTAAGGATGCGGTAACATTCTTAGTACTTTATGTTGATGACATCCTACTCATGGGGAATGACGTATGGATGTTGCAGTCAACAAAGATATGGTTATCAAGTAGATTCTCGATGAAGGATTTGGGTGAGGCCTCCTATATTCTTGGGATACAGATCTATAGAGATAGATCTAAGAGAATGATAGGACTTACTCAATCAACCTACATCGAAACCATATTGAAAAGGTTTTCAATGGATGGGTCCAAGAGAGGACATCTACCTATGTGTCATGGAGTTTCTTTATCCAAGTCTATATGTCCCAAGACTGACGAAGAGATAGAGAAGATGACACACATACCATATGCGTCAGCCATTGGTAGTATCATGTATGTGATGATATCTACCAGACCGGATGTGGCCTATGCTCTGAGCGTCACGAGCAAATATCAAGCCAATCCCGGTCAAATGCATTGGAAAACCGTGAAGGATATTCTTAAGTACTTGCGAAGGACTAAGAATTTATTCATGGTTTATGGAGGAAGAG
Source organism: Henckelia pumila (assembly GCF_033568475.1). NCBI lineage: Eukaryota > Viridiplantae > Streptophyta > Magnoliopsida > Lamiales > Gesneriaceae > Henckelia > Henckelia pumila. The sequence goes on from NC_133122.1 coordinate 202,084,218, forward strand.
AATTGAAGTTGGAAGGCTACACCGACTCTAGCTTCCAATGTGACGTGGATGACTCGAAATCAACCTCTGGATTTGTATTCGTGCTCAATGGCGGTGCTGTCTCTTGGAAGAGTTCCAAGAAAGACACCACAGCAGATTCCACCACTGAGGCAGAATACATTGCAGCATCAGCTGCTGCTAAAGAGGTGGTTTGGATAAGGAAATTCATCCAAGAGTTGGGTGTAATTCCTGAAGCTGTTGGTCCAGTTCCGGTGTACTGTGACAACACGGGTGCCATTGCTCAGGCAAAGGAGCCAAGGTCTCATCAGAAGTCCAAACACGTACTGAGGAAATACCACATCATCCGGGAGATTGTGGAAAGATGAGACATCAGTGTCGAGAGAGTGGCCTCTACAGACAATATCGCTGATCCGCTTACTAAACCCTTGCCAGGACCATTGTTTGACAAACATCGCGAAGCAATGAGATTACGTAGTATGACTAGTTGGCTTTAGGGCAAGTGGGAGATTGAAAGAGTAGGTGCCCGGTTAGCCAACTTGTGGCTAAGGGATTTTATGACTCTATGTAAAACAATCTTTTGTTTAATATAATTTACACGTTTATAATGGTATTGACTTTATCTTTCTTCATATTGTTATATTATGATATAATATTGTTGTTTTGATAAAGACCTTGAATATACTATAGTGTATGTACGATGTGGTAGCACATGAGAATGTCTATCATGAAACACATCTTATAGTCACTGTATATTCTAAACTGTTCCTAGTCAATTGAGCCGTCCGCAAATAAGGATAAGGATCGCTCGAGATTGAGACTAGCATTTGCGATGCCGAATACCATGTTTCATTGGTATGGAACATAGAGATGTTCAAAGCATGCAAATGGATATTCATATGATGAATGATCGAACTACCCTATTCGGACTTTTCAAGTGGTTATCACTTATCGAGTGGATAAAGTCCGCGATTTTGGTTGTACACCATTAGTCCTTATTACTTGAAACATCATTGAGACTCTATATGCTAGTACTGTACTTTGACTCGTTTACCGACTCTATTGGGGTCATCAGGTATCGGGATTGGGTACAGTTACGACACATATAGGAGTCGATGCTTTGTTGTCAAGGATTCACCACATACTTGTGAGTATGGATATCCTATGCGATCTGAGGAGATATTAGTGTGACGAATCTCTGGCCAGAGTACATGATGTGTTTTAGGTTAATTGGTTATCCTAGTAACACATGCGATGTCACTATTTGATCTCCAATATGTAATGCATAGTTATCGAATCTCGAACGACTCTCGATATACCAATGGTTGTTGATTCGATCGGGATATATGGATGAAGGGATCGTATTGTACGCTAACCAAAATCTACTGGTTCTTGCAGGCACTATCAGTAATACCTAGGGAATCATGGGGCGATGTTGCTAGGCGCTCTTACCATGATTCGATGGGTAAGTCGGAAATTGTTGTTCCGAGTCACAAGGAGTTGTGAGCCCACGGCTAGCTGTATTCCTGAACCATTGAGGGTTACACAAGTAATGGATTACTAAAACCCCATAGAGATAGTTAAATTTAAAGAGTTAAATTTAATGAAAGAGAAGTTGGACTTCTTAACTAAAGGGAGTGAGATTTCCTAAAATGACATAGGGATGGACATTTTTGGAAATCACTGAATTCGGATTCAGAAAAATTATCTTGACTCTAAAAGATGCAGAAATGGTTTCTGTGCACATTGGTGAAATCAGTTTATCAATCGAAGTCACGATGAATTTTATATTAATTTTTAGAACAACGGGATTGGCTTGTTGGGCTTAAGTTATGGATTGTGGCTTTAAGGAGTTAGAGTTATAACACAATTATAACTTAACCTAGTCTAGAAATTATCTATAAATATATGTAGTGGGTTCGAAAATTGCATGCAATTCATTATCAAATTTTCGAAAACACTACAAAATATTTCAAGAGGATTTTCGAAATCTTCTTGTCCCTTTCGGAGAAAATCCAGTCTTGTGATTTTTGCGAAAAATTACAATTCTAAATTAACAGATCATATCTGTTTATTCTCTACGCAAACTTCTGATTGATTTCTAGTGCAGTCAATCAGAGGGTTTCTGTTTTCTATTCGTGGACCTTATTTCGGTGATTGATTGTGACGCCATCGGTTCCCGGGATATACAAGAAGAGAAGATTAAATTCTGTTGGAGTCCATTATCTCGTTTCGAGATTTAAGGTAAAACATTAATTGTGATTATTTGTTTTACTTGTGTGAATTTAATCGTAAAAGTTTTGATACCCAGATATGGAATCGTTCCATATTAATAAAAATAAATTTTTAAACTTTCGCTGCACCGGGTATCAATTCTAATTGATCTGAACACAGTTTTCCAACAGTAAGATTGTATATATTTTGTATATTCTTTCCTTTTCTATTTTTATTTTTACTAATTGATCTTTATTTGTAGGATTTATTGTTATCTATTTACATCAAATACTTGGTACCTTGAATGTGGTTACCTTGATTTGTTGTCTAATATGATACAATAAATACTACAATAATTATATACTATAAATATATGTATAAATTTATAATAAAGTCATTTATATTATTTATACAATTACGTGGCTCTGTCGGTTTTTCTAAATAATATATTGTGATTTGAACTAACATTTAATTTTCCGCAACTAACATTTACTTTTTCGCAACTAACATTTACTTTCTCGCAACTAACATTTACTTTCTCGCATCTAACATTTAATTTCTCGCAACTAACATAAAACAAAAGTCATATATTTTATTTAGACGATAGCGTGGCTCTGTCGGTTGTTCTAAATGAAATATGGTGATTTGATCTAACATTTAATTTTATGTCAATTTATATTTATGCACTTATATATATATATATATATATATATATATATATATATATATATATATTATGGGTACCATATATTAATTATCGGTTAATATGATATTAATATAGTGAAAACTATATTATATGATATATTTGTTTAAATATTTAATTGTTCTTTTATGTTTATATTTATGCATCTATATATAGATTATGGGTATCATGTATTAAATATCGGTTAATCTGATATTAATATAGTGAGAACTATATTATATGATATATTTGTTTAAATATTTAATTGTTCTTTTATGTTTATTCTTATTTTAGTTTCTTTTATTTATTTTTGTTAAGCAATATTAAATAAACCAACAATGAACCTTTGAAGCCTTGACAATTTTATAATTTGTGTATTTGAAGTTTTATAATAATATTTCCATCTATAATATATCATTGCTAAAATTAAACTTACAGCATCCTCTCCGTGGATCAATCTCGTACTCACGAGTATATTACTTGCAGACAACCTACACTTGGGTGAATTACAATTTAAGTTGTAGCAAGTTTTTGGCGCCGTTGCCGGTGTGAGACCCCGTTTCTAATCTTCTAAACTCGAATAATTAATCATAATCGAACACAATAAGCCGCGGAAAACGAATCAAAAGTTTTAAATTAATTTTTTTTTTAAAAGAAGCCTCGCGCCCGCGCGAGGTCATCACCTCGCGTACGCGCAGGCTACGCGAGCAGAGACTCGCGGAGATGCTCGCGCCCGCGCGAGAAGAGAGCTCACGCGCGCGGGCAAAATCTCCCGAGCCTCTTCAAACTCCTCGCGCGCGCGCGAGGTGATGCCTCGCCTGCGCTGACCGGCTTTTTCGGTATGAATAAATTCTGCTGGCAAGCGCACCAGGTCAAATTATAATAAAGTGGACTAATGTCCAGATGTCGAACCCACAGGGACTGTAAAAATATGATTACCAAAACCTATTTATCTCTACTTAATCTAGACTAATGAATAAAGACGATTTCAGATTTTAAACAAAAATAATAAAATTGCAATAATATCAAATTAATTAAAATGCAAATTAAACTGCAGCTGGAAATTTTGAATTACTTTTTATTTTGGAAAAGCTCGATCAAGGACACACGTAGGTACCAGACAATTCATGCAACAAGCAATCAATCTAAGATATCAGACTTAATCTTAATTCACGGGAATTTTCCTAATTTGTTTGAAGGACTATTTCTAGAACAATCAACCTATTCAAATATTGATGAACTAATCTTTCGTAACTCTAATCAAATTTGAATGCATAAATTGCTGTGAAAATTCAGTAAAAACCTAAACCGCATAATGAAACCGAATTCTATTTCTAGTCAGTTTTACACTATGTTGATTATCGAAGTGATCAAAATCGAGACCTCCTCTGTCGACTTGGAATCGATTAACAAGTAAACAAATAACTGGCCAAGAAATTTGTAAGACAAAGATAAATTTGATAATCAATAAAAATCAAATAAGTCTGAAGATCTCAAATAAATAAACCAAGTTTTTTACATAAACTGTCTGACCCAATCACGTGGCCTTGATCGAGAAAAGAAACTACTCACTAATTAACATGATTCAATACCAAGTTTTAAAAACATAAAGAAACAAAATACTAGAATAGCGGAAAAACTGAAGAACTTTTGCTTCCAAGCCGCCGCAAGCTTTCTCCGTACTTCAAAAGATCCAAAAATCCCTAATAAAAGCCTCCAAATTCTATATATATGACCGCCTCCAACCAAATTCTTCAAAATAATTTATATAATCAGAAACTAGGTTACGGACACGCGCGCGCGCCTACACAGTCTCGCGCGCGCGCCACTTAATAAAACAGAGATTTTCAAACTTCTCGCGTGCGTGCGTGAGATGCCTCGCGCGCGCGCTCCTTCTCTAATATTCTCTGGAACTTTCTTCGGCGCGCGCGCGAGACATGAGCTCGCCCGCGCGCGCCTTTCCCTGGAACCCTCTGTCGCTTCCTTCGGCGCACGCGCGAGCCTCTTTCTCGCGCGCGCGCCGCATTGACGCACAGAAATCCCAATATTTCATTCAATTCCTACAAAATTAAACCAAGTGAGTCCAAATCAAACACATAACAAAATAAGATAATAAAACTAACAAAAAATCACTTAAATGCATGCAAACTAAACATGAAAAACTATAAACTAATGCATACTGAACAAACTTATCAACACCCCCATACTTAAACCTTGCTCGCCCTCGAGCAAGACATGCAAAAACAAAATGCAAACCAAAAACATGAGTAAAGACGATTCATAAATGTGCAAAGCCTCCGAGAAGTTCAATCACACAACCAAAACACAAACATGCTCTCAACTTTCCATAATACACCTTCGGTTTAACGTGAACGTGTGTGTGTGAAATGTCATTCCAGTTTCATGCAACTTAGATCGAATTCCATCTCAAATCTGCTTAGCAACCTATGACAATTTAGTGCAAGTTTCACTCTTCAAGTGCTCATTTCTTCCAACGACCTCTAGACTAAACTCACCTCCCTTGAGATAATAAATTACACACCTCCGGATTTTGCACCCGGTATTTCTTTAGCCCCAATAATTACCCGCTGACTTAGCTACAACTGGATAGGATATGAAAAATCATTCTATTTTTTCTTTCTAATCCCCTCGTCTATAGCCCGGATGGAGCATCAATCCCATTTAATCCGCATACTTAGCCTTAAATTTAATTTTTATAGGAAAGCCCGGATGGAATTGTATATAAATTTTTTTTTCTCTAGGTGCGCCCAAGATCATAAGTGTAAACTAGAGCCTCATCAAAATTCATAGAACACAATCAAGATCCACAAACCACCTATTGCCGTGCAATGGTCAAACAGATAGAAACTTCATCAAATCTTTCGCTACACTCCACTGGTCTAACATTAGTGCTTAAAAATATTCACGGTTCAACCTACAGTTTCTCATGTCAAGTTAAGAGCAAAAAAAATTTTTCAAAAATTCATTTTTTTTTTCAAATAAACTTCATCATCATTGGCTATTATGACTCATCCAACTCATGCAAGACAACATAAACACAAAACATAATGAAATGCATGAATACAAACTATATGCAATAGACTAAACCAAGTGAATGCAAACAGCAAACACCATCACAAACAAAACTAATCTACCCCCAAAACTGATCCAAAGCATTGCCCTCAATGCTTCAGAGATACACAAAAACAACTAATAAACAACGAACAAATGCAATGCAAAACAGAATAAACAAAGCGAAAGGAACTCCCCTGGTCTATTGTTGTCCAAAAGCATCGGGATTCTCCTCGTACTCTGGAGGAGGCTGTGGAACATAAGCATCCTGTGGAGCTGGTGGAGCATACTGGGGAGGGACGGAAGACTGAAATGGGAATGGAGGTGGATATTGCGGTGCCGCACGAAAACCCGATGAATCAAGTCCCAATTGTGTCGCCATGCTGCGCATAATGTCTTCCAAATTATGTAGATGAGTGGAAGAAGCCTGAAAATAACCCATGGCATAGTGATCAAAAGCCGAGCTCTCAATAGCCATGTATTGCGCGGTGCGACGAGGAGGAGGGAGCTGAAGCGGTGGGCGGCTACTAGAAGAACTCCCGACATGTGGCTGACTGCCATAGAATTCCAAATTGCGCTTTGCTTGCTTTGAAGTAGCAAGCTTCTCATCGACGGTTTTGAATGCCGGGAGCCACTCCTCATCGGGACTAATCGGAACGCCCGCCTGTCGACACAAGGCTGTGATGGTGTGTGGGAAGTAGAGGCCCACCATCGGATTCCGCATTGAATACTGAATGGAATCGTGGACAAGAGTGCCCACATTAACCGGCCACCTTTTCGTAATAGCATAAACAAGAATAGCCCTATCGGCTTGCACGTCAACGGTGTGAAGCACTGGTAAAAGGCGTCGGGCAATAAATGCATACCACAACGCCGGTTCAATTTTTAGAAACCGCTCCGGGAAATGAGTGAATCGGAGTGGGTCGTGCCAACGAACACCCGCATAACACATCTCTCTCAACATCAAAGGATAGTCCGGATTTGTCTTAAAACTTCGAAATTGACTATCATCGACTACGGGAGTATCAAACAACCTATTCAATGATTCGGCATCAAACGATACAATTCTCCCCCTAACAACAGCTTTCGAATCATCCCGGACAGGGGCATTCGCATAAAATTCCCGAACCACCGGAATAATGGCTGGTTCGGGTTCTTTGCAAAACAGGGTCCATTTCCTCTTGATAATCCCCAAGGCAACAAATTCATTACAATCCAAAGTTATACCCCTCTCAGCAATAGGATTGCGATTTAGTCTATCACGTTCGTACCTTTCTTGGGCTTCCACCGAGACGAATTTGTTGGATAATGGAGCGGAGGATGAGGAGCTAGGGATGATAGGACCGGAGGAACGGAATCTTTTGGCAGGCATGGCGGTGGTCGGCCGGAGCAGTGGCGGCGGGCGGTGGCGCTGCGAAGAGGAATACACAAATAAGGAATTCCCTTAGAGATTTCTGGGCCTAGAGTTGAGCGCGATAATAAACTCCACAAATCTGCAATGTAAGATCAATAATGTCAAGAATTAATGGAGAAATTTGAGAGCAAAGATTTGGGGATTTAGGGTTTATAGGAGAGGGGAAGAAGAAAAGTAGAAAAGAAAGTGGGAGAAAGGTGAAGAAGCCCCGTTTTGCATTCATCTGCGCTTCTCGCGCGCGCGCGTGAGGTTCCTCGCGCGCGCGCGAGTATTAATAAAAGTCTCTGTCCGCTTGACTGGCGCGCGCGCGAGAAAGAGTCGCGCGCGCGCGCTATTCCTTTAGTGTTCTCTGGAGCGCAAGCCTGCGCGCGCGCGAGAGAAGAAGCTCGCGCGTGCGCAGTACAAACATGCCGAAACTCAAATCCTCGCAAGAACAAAACACAACTTAGAAAAAAAAACAAAACAAACAAAAATAAATAAATAAAAGAAAATAAAACACTGGGTTGCCTCCCAGCCAGCGCTAAATTTATAGTCTATAGCTCGACTCTACCTCCCTCTTTAATTTATCGGATCTTGCAAGTCGACGGAGGTCTGTGTCTGCTCCATGATACCACCTCGATAAATTTTTATCCTTTGGCCGTTAACTTTAAATGCTCCTGTGGCCGGACTAAAAATTTCTACCGTACCATACGGCATTACTTGCTTGATAGTAAACGGTCCAGACCATCTCGAACGAAGCTTTCCTGGCATGAGCTTTAAGCGTGAGTTATATAATAAAACATTTTGGCCTACCTCGAATTCACGTGGAACAATGCGCTGATCATGCCACTTCTTGGTCTTTTCTTTGTAGATTCTGGCATTTTCATAGGCCTCCAACCTAAGCTCTTCAAGTTCATTCAATTGTAGTAACCGTTCGTCACCTGTGGCCTGCACATCAAAATTCAGAAATTTAGTAGCCCATAGTGCTCTATGTTCAAGTTCAACAGGAAGATGACATGCTTTACCATATAACAACCTAAATGGAGAAGTTCCTATAGGTGTTTTAAAAGCAGTTCGATAGGCCCATAATGCGTCATCTAATTTATTTGACCACTCTTTCCTATTCGCATTCACAGTTTTCTCCAAAATTCTTTTCAATTCCCTATTAGAAATTTCAACTTGCCCACTAGTCTGGGGGTGATAAGGTGTTGCCACCTTGTGAGTAACCCCATATTTTGTCAAAAGCTTATCAAATTGCTGGTTGCAAAAGTGGGTTCCTCCATCACTGATTATGGCTCTAGGGGTACCATATCTAGAAAATATAAATTTTTTTAAAAATTTTATAACCACCTTAGAGTCATTCGTCCTACAAGCTAGTGCTTCAACCCACTTAGACACATAATCGACCGCAACCAAAATATACTTGTTCCCTTCAGACACAGGGAACGGTCCCATGAAATCTATACCCCACACATCAAAAACTTCACAAACAAGAATATTCTTGAGTGGCATCTCATGTCTCCTAGAGATATTACCAACCTTCTGACAAGCATCACAATTAATCACATAGGTAAAAGCATCCTTAAATAATGAAGGCCAATAAAATCCCGACTGAAGTACTTTGGCGGCGGTGCGACCCGCACCGAAGTGACCTCCAGTCGGACCTGTGTGACAGTGTGAAAGTATAGATCTTACCTCATTTGCTGGAATACACCTACGAATAATACCATCTGCACAAATCTTAAACAAAAACGGGTCCTCCCACAAAAAATATTTCAACTCAGAGAAGAATTTCTTCTTCTGTTGATAAGTTAAATGCGCGGGCAGAAACTTACTTGACAGATAGTTTACTATATCTGCATACCATGGTAGGTTGGACACTTCAAATAACTGCTCATCTGGAAAATCATCATGGATCACCTGCGTTTCAACGCCTTGATTTTCCAAACGAGAAAGGTGGTCCGCAACTTGATTTTCAGCTCCTTTCCTGTCAACAATTTGTAAATCAAATTCTTGCAAAAGTAGAACCCAACGAATTAACCTGGGTTTAGCATCCTTTTTGCTCATCAAATACTTCAAGGCCGAGTGATCCGTGTGAACTATGACTTTGCTCCCCACCAAATAAGATCTGAACTTATCCAAAGCGAATACGACTGCGAGAAGCTCTTTTTCGGTAGTCACGTAATTCAGTTGGGCTGCTGACAGGGTGATACTGGCGTAGTAAATCACATGAAGTGCCTTGTCCCTCTTTTGTCCAAGCACAGCTCCCAATGCGGTGTCACTGGCGTCACACATCAACTCAAATGGCAGATTCCAATCAGGTGCTACTATCACTGGTGCAGTTGTTAATTTCTCCTTCAAAATTTTAAAAGCCTGCAAGCACTCATCGGAAAAATTAAAAGGCACCTCTTTGATTAACAGATTAGTCAAAGGTTTAGCAATAGAAGAAAAATCTTTAATAAATCTTCTATAGAAACCAGCATGCCCAAGAAAACTCCTAATACCCTTCAAATTTGCGGGCGGTGGAAGTTTTTCAATTACTTCAAGTTTTGCTCTGTCTACTTCCACACCTAAATCAGACACCTTATGGCCTAAAACAATGCCCTCTTTCACCATGAAGTGACATTTTTCCCAATTCAAAACCAAATTACTCTCCTCACATCTCTGCAACACTTTTCTCAGATTTAACAAGCATGCATCAAAAGATGATCCTACCACAGAGAAATCATCCATAAGTACTTCTATGAACTTTTCAACCATATCGTGAAAAATAGCCATCATACATCGCTGAAAAGTGGCAGGGGCATTACACAACCCAAATGGCATCCGTTTATATGCAAAAGTACCATAGGGACAAGTAAAAGTGGTTTTGTGTTGGTCCTCAGGTGCTATAGGAATTTTCATATATCCGGAATAACCATCTAAAAAACAATAAAATGCATGCCCTGCAAGTCGCTCAACCATCTGATCAATAAAGGGAAGGGGGAAGTGATCCTTACGGGTGGCATCATTCAATTTCCTATAGTCTATGCAAACCCGCCACCCCGTAACAGTTCTTGTAGGGATCAATTCATCGTTGGAATTTTTAATTACAGTCATCCCTCCTTTTTTCGGCACTACTTGAGTTGGACTCACCCATTCACTATCAGATATAGGGTAGATAACACCTGCATCAAGGAGCTTGATTACCTCCTTTTTCACTACCTCTTGCATTGCTGGGTTAAGTCGCCTTTGTGGTTGAGTCGATGTCTTATGCTCTGCCTCCAACAAGATTTTGTGCATGCACATTGTTGGACTAATTCCCTTTAGATCGGCCAAACTCCAACCTATGGATCCTATGTGTTCTCGGATCACACGCAACAACTTTTCCTCCTCGCAACCTGTCAAAGAAGAAGAACAAATTATTGGCAGTTTATCATTTTTTAATAAGTACAAATACTTCAAATGAGATGGAAGTGGTTTAAGTTCAAGAGTGGGGGGCTCCTCGATGGATGGCTTCAGCGGTTTTGGAGTATGGTTGAGCTCTCCCATCTTGGTATTGATGAGTCTGTCGAAGGGTAGACTCCAGTCCAAATACCGTGCTACTTCATGAACTTCCTCACTAACATGTTCTTCATCAATTGTACCTGTCAAACATATTTCTAATGGATCCACCGATAGCTGTTCCTGCATCGAACTCTCAACCAACTTATCAGTAACATCAATTCTGAAACAATCAGAATTGTCTGCAGGATATCGAATGCCATGAAAAACATTAAAAATTATTTTCTCATCATTCATACGCAATATCAATTCTCCCTTATGCACATCAATCAAAGCCTTTCCAGTGGCTAAAAACGGTCTACCCAAAATAAGAGGTATCTCACGATCCTCTTCCATATCAAGCACAACAAAATCTACTGGAAATATAAACTTATCAACTTTTACCAACACGTCCTCTACAATTCCCCTTGGATATTTTATAGATCTATCAGCCAATTGTAGGAAAATAGTAGTTGGCTTAACTTCACCAATTCCTAGCTTTTCAAAACATGAATAAGGCATAAGATTAATACTTGCACCTAGATCACATAAAGCCTTATTAAAAAATGATTTTCCAATAGTGCATGGAATTGAAAAGCTACCGGGATCCTTAAGTTTCGGAGGGAGTTTATTTTGTAAAATGGCTGAACACTCCTCCGACAACTTAACAGTTTCAAAATCCACAAGTTTTCTCTTGTTAGACAAAATCTCTTTTAAAAATTTTGCATAACTAGGCATTTGAGATAAAGCGTCTGCAAAGGGAATATTAATATGAAGTTTTTTGAAAATTTCTAGGAATTTTGCAAATTGATTGTCCAATTGCAGTTGCTTTGCTCTCTGGGGAAAGGGTAGTTTACTCAAGTCAATATTCTCAATAATAGATGAGGGAGAGGATTTACCTTTCTTGCCTGTAAGCGTGGAGTCTGCTTGCTTTGGTGCTTCATCCGAATCTTTTTCCTTGACTAGGTCACTTGCTTCTTCATCCTCAGTATTCTGTGCATCAGTATCTGCTTGTGATCTAGTTACCGCCAGAATAGCATTGACATCCTTTGGATTCCTCTCAGTATTACTAGGTAACGATCCTGTTGGCCTAGTTGATAGTTGTGTGGCTATCTGACTCATCTGTGTCTCTAATTTCTGTAACATTGCCTCTTGATTCTGTAGACGGGTCTCAGTACCCGCTACATATTTCATCATAATTTCTTCAAAAGAGGGCTTTTTCTCTGGTGGCTTTGATGTGTTAGCTGTAGGATCTACAGCTTTCCAAGCGAAGTTTGGATGGTTTTTCCAGCCAGGATTGTATGTGTTGCTGTACGGATTGTACTGCTGTCTCCCTTGATTTCCCATAAAGTTCGCTGCATCAACTTCAAATACTTGTTGTTCGTCAGGTTGTTGAACTTGCACTTGATTGGCTGAAGATGTCTGCATAACTGCCATCTGATGGGTAAGTGCATCGATCTTGGCATTAAGTGATGTTAGTGCATCGACTTCAAGAACTCCAGCTTTCCTCTCTTTTTTTGCATCTGGCCATCCAATGTTACTCTCAGCCATATTTCCTATAATTTCCCATGCCTCTGCTGGTGTCTTTCTGAATAGGCTTCCGTTGGCAGCCGCATCTAACATGGATCGAACAGATTGATCAGCCCCATTGTAGAAAGTCTGAGTCTGCTGGCTTTGTGTGAGATTATGTTGAGGACACATCCTCAACATCTTTTTGAATCGAGTCCAAGCAGCATTTAACGATTCTGCTTCTTTCTGCCTGAATGATATGATATCAGAAAACAGCTTTGCCATCTTTGTGGGTGGAAAATATTTATTCAGAAAGGTTTGAACAAGTTGATCCCATGTAGAAATAGACCCAGCAGGCAGATCATCTAGCCATTCAGCCGCTTCTCCTTGTAGAGAGAATGGGAATAATCGCAGTCTCACTCCATCAGATGATACCCCATTCACCTTGAACGTGTCGCAGATCGAAAGAAACCGCTCCAGATGAGCGTAAGGGTCTTCTACAGATGAACCTCCGAATCTAGCTTGCAATTGTATTAGCTGAATCGTAGAGGGCTTCAGCTCGAAATTGTTCGCCTCAACAGCGGGGCGAACTATGCTAGATCCATAACCTTCAGTTGGCGGACGGATAATATCCCATACAGTACGGTTGTCTGCCATCTCTACTTCAGATTCAGATTCTGATTCTAATTCTAATTCAAGATTGAGAGATTTCTTAGCTTTTCGGATCCTGCTAAGTGTGCGCTCGATCTCCAAATCAAGTGGTAGTAATGTTCTTGATCGAGTCGTATGCATACACAACAGAAGGTACCTGAAGATCACCAAGGAATTAAAATCATAATTTTAATAAAGAAAGTAATGTCTAATCTCAAGTGAAATAAAAATTTTGATATCAAAAACAGTCCCCGGCAACGGCGCCAAAAACTTGACCGGCTTTTTCGATATGAATAAATTCTGCTGGCAAGCGCACCAGGTCAAATTATAATAAAGTGGACTAATGTCCAGATGTCGAACCCACAGGGACTGTAAAAATATGATTACCAAAACCTATTTATCTCTACTTAATCTAGACTAATGAATAAAGACGATTTCAGATTTTAAACAAAAATAATAAATTTGCAATAATATCAAATTAATTAAAATGCAAATTAAACTGCAGCTGGAAATTTTGAATTACTTTTTATTTTGGAAAAGCTCGATCAAGGACACACGTAGGTACCAGACAATTCATGCAACAAGCAATCAATCTAAGATATCAGACTTAATCTTAATTCACGGGAATTTTCCTAATTTGTTTGAAGGAATATTTCTAGAACAATCAACCTATTCAAATATTGATGAACTAATCTTTCGTAATTCTAATCAAATTTGAATGCATAAATTGCTGTGAAAATTCAGTAAAAACCTAAACCGCATAATGAAACCGAATTCTATTTCTAGTCAGTTTTACACTATGTTGATTATCGAAGTGATAAAAATCGAGACCTCCTCTGTCGACTTGGAATCGATTAACAAGTAAACAAATAACTGGCCAAGAAATTTGTAAGACAAAGATAAATTTGATAATCAATAAAAATCAAATAAGTCTGAAGATCTCAAATAAATAAACCAAGTTTTTTACATAAACTATCTGACCCAATCACGTGGCCTTGATCGAGAAAAGAAACTACTCACTAATTAACATGATTCAATACCAAGTTTTAAAAACATAAAGAAACAAAATACTAGAATAGCAGAAAAAACTGAAGAACTTTTTCTTCCAAGCCGCCGCAAGCTTTCTCCGTACTTCAAAAGATCCAAAAGTCCCTAATAAAAGCCTCCAAATTCTATATATATGACCGCCTCCAACCAAATTCTTCAAAATAATTTTTATAATCAGAAACTAGGTTACGGATGCGCGCGCGCGCGCCACTTAATAAAACAGAGATTTTCAAACTTCTCGCGCGCGTGCGCGAGATGCCTCGCGCGCGCACTCCTTCTCTAACATTCTCTGGAACTTTCTTCGGCGCGCGCGCGAGACATGAGCTCGCCCGCGCGCGCCTTTCCCTGGAACCCTCTGTCACTTCCTTCGGCGCACGCGCGAGCCTCCTTCTCGCGCGCGCGCCGCATTGACGCACAGAAATCCCAATATTTCATTTAATTCCTACAAAATTAAACCAAGTGAGTCCAAATCAAACACATAACAAAATAAGATAATAAAACTAACAAAAAATCACTTAAATGCATGCAAACTAAACATGAAAAACTATAAACTAATGCATACTGAACAAACTTATCAGTAAACATGAATTGGTTACAGGTCTACCTAAAATCGAGTTTTTAAAAGATAAAATTTGTTCTGCCTGCCAACTAGGTAAGCAGATCAGATCAACTTTCAAAAACAAAGGTTATAAATCATCTTCCAAAAGCTTAGAACTATTGCACATGGATCTCTTTGGTCCTATACCAGTAACAAGCTTAGGGGGAATGAAATATACCTTGGTTATTATTGATGATTTCTCGAGATTCACTTGGGTGGTATTTTTAAAATCCAAAGATCAAACTGCCACTCAATTGATTAAACTTCTTTTAAGACTTCAAAATGAGAAATTTGAATTGATTGATAAAATTAGAAGTGACAGAGGAACCGAGTTTACAAATCAAACTCTGTCTACGTATCTTGAAAATCATGGAATCAAGCATGAGTATTCGGCAACTAGAACACCACAACAAAATGGTGTTGCAGAAAGGAGAAATAGAACTCTAAAGGAAGCTGCTAGAACAATGATTGCTGATTCAGGTATTTCTCAAAAGTTTTGCACAGAAGCTGTAAATACAGCGTGTTATACTCAGAACAGATCAATGATTAATAAGAAAATTGGAAAAACACCTTATGAGATCTGGTATGGTAAAGTTCCAGTGGTATCCTACTTCAAGGTATTTGGTTGCAAATGCTTCATTCACAACAATGGTAAGACTCATTTGACTGCACTTGATGTCAGATCAGATGCTGGTTTGTTTCTTGGATACTCATCTGTTAGTAAAGCTTATCGAGCATTTAATACTAAATCTCTTATAGTTGAAGAATCAGTTCACATTGTTTTTGATGAGACATCTGTTACTAATGAATCTTCAAGCTTAAATGATCTTAGTAACAGAATAGAAGATTCAAAGCTTGTCACAGATGATGAAGAAGAAATCCAGATTATACAAAATGTTCTATATGAACCAGATCAAACTGAAGAACAAAGACCAGACGAACCACCAGTTGAGAATGAGATCATAACAAACACAGATCATATTGCACATAACAATGATCAAGATCAACAAGGAAATACAGATCAACTTGGTCCAAATTACAGATGGTCCAAGACTCATCAACCAAACTTGGTAATAGGTAATCCATCTGCACCTTTGAGAACCAGAGGTCAGATGATTAATGAATTTATACATGCTGCTTTTATCTCTCATATAGAACCTAAGAAAGTCGAAGAAGCTCTTCTTGACAGTAGTTGGATAGAAGCCATGCAAGATGAATTGAACCAATTCGAAAGAAACTCTGTCTGGCATTTAGTTCCTAGACCTTCAGATAAATCTATAATAGGAACTAGATGTGTTTTTAAAAATAAACTCAATGAAAGTGGTAATGTAGTAAGAAATAAGGCTCGACTTGTAGCACAGGGTTACAGAAAAGAAGAGGGTATTGATTTTAATGAATTATTTGCCCCTTTTGCTAGACTTGAAGCTATTAGAATATTTCTTGCTTATGCTACTTTCAAGGACTTTAAGGTATTCCAGATGGATGTTAAAAGTGCGTTTCTCAATGGTCTTCTCCAAGAAGAAGTATTTGTGGAACAACCCCCAGGTTTCGAAAGCCAAATTTATCCAGATCATGTGTTCAAACTGGATAAAGCTCTTTATGGGTTAAAACAAGCTCCACGAGCTTGGTATGATACTCTTTCACTTTTTCTCAATGATCATGGTTTTACTATTGGTTATGTAGATAAAACTCTTTTTAAATTTGTCCAAGGCGATCATACGTTATTAGTACAAATATATGTTGATGATATCATATTTGGGTCATCTAATCCCAAATTATGCAAAAAGTTTTCTAAGATGATGCAGGACAAATTCGAAATGAGCATGATGGGAGAACTAACATTCTTTCTGGGATTGCAAGTCAAACAGATGGAAAAAGGGATATTCATTAACCAGGCCAAATATACAAAAGAACTTCTAAAGAAGTTTGGAATGGAGAATTGCTCTGCAGCTAGTACTCCAATGGGTGCTTCAATCAAATTGGATAAAGATGAAGCTGGACCCTCAGTAGATCAAACTTTATTCAGAGGGCTTATAGGTTCCTTACTCTATCTGACAGCAAGCAGACCGGACATTATGTTCTCAGTTGGTCTGTGTGCAAGATTTCAATCTGGTCCGAAGCAATCTAACTATATTGCTGCAAAGAGAATCCTAAAATACCTTAAGGGAACTCAGAATGTTGGTTTATGGTATCCAAAGATTCTAGCTTTAATCTAATTGGTTACTCAGATGCAGATTACGCAGGTTGCAGAATTGATCGTAAAAGCACAAGTGGGACTTGTCAATTTCTTGGTGATAGACTTATTTCTTGGTTTAGTTAGAAACAAACTTACATTGCTACTTCTACAGCAGAATCAGAATATTTAGCAGCTGGAAGTTGTTGTGCACAATTGCTCTGGATCCAACAGCAACTCAGAGATTTTGGTGTTAATTCATCTGAAGCACCAATCTTTTGTGATAATACAAGTGCAATTGCTATAACATACAATCCAGTTCTACATTCCAGAACAAAGCATATTGACATTCGTCACCATTTCATCCGAGATCATGTCCAGAAGAAAGATGTTCGTCTGGAACATGTCTCAACCGATCTGCAAGTTGCCGATATTTTCACCAAACCTCTACCCGATGCTAAGTTTTCTTATTTTCGAAATGTTCTTGGTTTAATTAATATTGAATAGATTAAGCACATGTTTAGGGGGAATATTTAATTTTTTTTAAACTGCTCGTTCCAGTACATATCTTAACAGATCTATTATACTACGCATTAATTCGCTTCATAGTTTACACAAGCTAGATCTATCCTACTTCGCATCTCTAGGCTCCAGTTGATCATCCAAGTGCTTAGGGAGCCTTGACCATTGCAGACGTCATCTTCAAAGCAAATGTTATGCATCTCATCTCGCTCTGCAAGGAGAATGCACAGACGAACTCCAGATGACTTCAAGACATCTCGAACATTCTGTGTATCAAGCATAAATTTACACCAACGCATTCTTGCATAATTCCTGCGACGCATTGCAGGAGAAAATGAAGGAAGATTAGCACGGTGAGGAGAGCGTAGAGAATCAAGGAAATGCCACATCTTCATTCCTCGCTCAAACACTCTTCTTCTGTATAGATCCTTCCGGATCTCATACTCTTGCTCAACAACGGTGTTATCATTCTCTCTCGCCATTTACTCTTGTTGTTTCAAATTATGTTTTGCTAAAATGTCATCTAACTCTGCTTCTTATAGGAACATTTAAATAAATGAAAGGACTTCGACAGCTTCAATATGTTTAAAACGCCCAATCATCCTCTGCTTATTTATTGCGAGACTTTAATTTGATCTGCCTAGATCGTGATAATCATTCTTGAGATTCTCAAAACCTTTCCTATTCCTTTTTGACTTTATTGCAAAAGTTGATAAGTCACAGACTATTTCACAGACATCATGTCTAATCATAGTTATCTTATCTTTTGTGTATTCTGCTTCGTAACCCTTAACACTCCATCATTTTTTTATTTTTTTTATCTCTGTCTTTAGGTGACTTTTCATCTGACTTTCAATCTTTCATCTGACTAAAGATGAAACGTTTATTCGAAATATTATCTGTTTAATATGTTCTTTTGATCTGATATTGTTTAAAGATCTCTTACGTGATTTGCTACAAGTATCAATTGCACACACAAAACACAAATCATATAAGATAAACATAATATTTCTTTGCATAATTCAAAAGTGCTTCGTTACATTTTTCATACCAACCTAATCATCTAGATTTCTCCTCATTGGCCCCCAGACCCTCTTTCTCACATCAGCATGCAGACGACATTTGTTCAACCACTCCAATACAACCGGATCAAAGTGTCTCCCTTTGAACTCACCTGCATTGATCAGATGAGTGAGGACTTTCACCTCCTTCCTGTACATCAGATAAGATACTCCCTGATTCGAGAGGATCTCCCCAACGCTTATGGCACCCAGCAACTCCTTATACTTGTCTTTGCGATCTTCAAGTTCGCAAACATCCTCGTGCTTGCGTGGAGGAAATGGAGCCTGGTGATACATCCGAATCTCCTCCAATTTGAACCAGACACGCATTACCCATTTCAGGATAAATTCCTGAAGTTCTTCCTTAAACTCCTCGATAGACAGATGAGAACTCATTCTTTATCTATATCTTATGCTTTGATTTAGAAATAGGATATTCGGCATATACATCCGAGTGACCTATTTATAAGGGATTTATTTTCGTATTTTTTATTTTTACTGTCTTTCCGTATTCCCAAACATTTTTTTTAACCGCGTGTGTACTTGTCCCATCAGCCGCAACTTTTTGAATTTGAATCGTTGCTTACGTCATCTATCACGTGCTAGGTTTTAAAACTTATCGACTAAAATTTTTTTTACACTTAGTATTGTTCTGAGCCCTAAAATTGCTTCTCTTTTGCAAAGAACAGATACCTCGCACTTTTCTTCTTTCGATCTTGCAGGAACACGATGACACCCATTACCCAAAATGTTCTTCTCATCGATTTCCACACCATATTCGATCTCACCGATCAAGGAATGGTGGATATGTTCAGAACAGTTGAAGCATATGGGCTGCGAAAATTTCTCGAGGGCGGGAAATTGCTTTACAAGCAAGCCCTACCCAAATTTTTCCAGACAGCCAAAGTTGAAGAAGATTCCATCTCTGCAAGTCTTGGTGGAGAATATGTCCGGATCACCTCTACCCTGTTTACTTCTTCGTTTGATCTACCAAGACAGGGAATTGCTGATTTTTCTTCAATATCTGCTGAAACAAAGAGGCAGATGAAGAGCATGTACTCCTTGACCAACAAGCCAATCCGCATTCCTTGCAAGAAGAAGGAATTGAAGATGGAATTCAGAATTCTGCACGATATCATGGCCAAATCTCTTCTGGCCAAAGCAGGTTCTTTCGATGCAATTACATCTGAGAAATTTGACGTTATGGTTGCTATATCTGCTGGTATTTCCGTGAATTGGTCTGTTGTTCTGTTCAATATTCTATCTGCTATGATAAATGCACCTACAGAACAATCACAAGGATTTGCAGTTCAAATCGGAGATATTTTGAACGATCTGAATGTCCATCTGAGACCCTCATCTGCACTTCATCCGCACAAAACTTTAAATAAAAGAGCCATTGATGTATACAAAGCTAAGCAGCTAATTATCTTCAAACGTGGTTCATCTCATTCGGATGAAATTGAAGATTTAACGCTTCAAGATGAATCAGAATCCCTGGTCATCTCATCACCAAAGGAAGCTATGCCTCCGAAAAGAACAATCCTGAGAAGAAAGACTACAGCAAAGCGGAAATATGTGATTTATTCATCTGAATTCAAATCTTCTGAATTGGATCAAGTTACCCTTGCTGCCATTATCCCACCTCATCCTCAGAAAAGAATAAGGATAGTAAGGTTTCCTCCTCGAATTCCACTGCCTCTTCAACCGGCACCGATTCCAGCTATTCCACTCTCCTTGGTAGAACAAATTGTTCCACCAGTGACTCAGCTCAACATCTCTGTACTTCAATCTGGATTCTTCAAAAAGCCTGATGATGCTTCAAATATGTTATCCAACATTCAAAGAATTATTGATATGAATGCTGAACATATCATCAAAGATGTGAATATGAAAATGAAGTTCTTAGATAAATGGGTTTTTCATCGGACTGAGGATCATTTTTCTCACATCAAGGAATCAAAGACACTGGACAGAATTGCTGCACTTGAAGAGAAAATTCTTGAATGGGCTGAAACTAAGATAATCTCTAGAGCCTTGAGCAGAAGAGAGTTTATTCATCTTAGACTACAGGAAAGTACTCTTCTAAAGCACATTCGAACAGAGAGAGCAAAATTCAATCCAATCAGTCTGGATATATTTGATAAAACAGCTGCCTTTAACCAATTGGAGAATGATGCAAACTTGATGTCAGGAAAAGTTTATCTTATGAGACAAGAATTTCCATCCGAAGCATCAGTCAAAGACCAACCTTCATCTTTCACTTCTGTAGCAGATGAACTATCTCTGATAGATGATGTTATTCTATTTGCCGCTCTCAATTCAAGCATCTCTTCATTTAAGGATACTCTTGTTTCAGAAGAACCATCGATCATCGCTGATGTTCTCACAGATCAGTCTGCTAAGGATTTTCAAGTCAAAGAACCATTAATTCCTTCTACTATTGAAGAAGCTTCAACTGATCAAATTGTCCATACAGACAAGCCTGATTCTTCTGCTGAGAAGGAATTAGAAGTACCCTTAGCTGCATCTACGATCTCCAACACTCCACCTTTTGAAACTAATATCGTTGCTGAAGAAAATGTTGCAGATCAAGTTACAGATGAATTATTCATCGATGCTTCTATTTCGAATGACTTCCTTACTGAGGATATCGTCATGGACTCTCCAGAATGAGAAGATACTTTTGCTATTGATCCGAACACAACACTGGTACCTTTTGTTCCCATGACAGAGCAAAATTCTGGCTTATCTGATGATTCTCTGATAAGAGGATCTTCTGAACATTTGGTAATAGATCTGCCTCCTATTCATAAGATATTCAGGCCTGATATTCTTTATAGTATGTTCAAGCCTTTTGCCATTATGCTCAAAGATAAGATGAGCTTTCCTAGTCTATCCATCTCAGAGATCTCTATCACAGATCCAGATGAAACATCGGAATTTATGGAGAATACTGCTCTTATTTCTTTTGATGTCTCTGCTACGAAACTTCAACTATGTGGTTTCACTTCTTCTGAAGATGCAGCACCTTCCTCTTCTCGACCGATTCAAGTCAGTCCAGACCAAAGCTTGACTGATTCACTCACCCAATTATCTGCTATTGTTGGTGAATTGCAAGTTAATCAGCTACAAACTTCTACTGAGCTTCGTGATTTCAAATCACATGTGCTGACAATGGTAAACAACGTAAGTGAATCTGTTATGTATGTTCGAAAGCAACACACTGCAGAATATCTAAATATTCTTCGGAAGCTTGACAGTCTAGAAAGCCTCCACTGAAGCTAATAACAAGCAGATCATGACACTTTTGGTACCCAGCTCACTGTTATCGTGGATCTTTTATCCGAGCATGGTGATGCCAAAAAGGGGGAAAAAGTTACTGAGTCAAGAGCCAAAGGCAAGGGAAAGAAGTAAAAACTCTCAGATCAGAAGAAAAGCAAATACAAGCAGATCAAGTCAAGGAACTATTAATTTTTGACATTTATTTTGTCTAAAATTATTATTTGATCTATGACAGAAATTTTCTTGAAAATGTATTCGATGATAGTCTTCATATTTTCAATCCGGATATTAACTTGGTTTTGACATCACCAAAAAGGGGGAAATTGTTGGAGAATCAAACTCTAAAATTTCGGTGATTACAAAGTCAAAACAAAACCAAGTAAATAAATTAATCGGACCCATCAAATATCAAAGAATAAAGATCTCTATGAAAGTTGCCAGATCAAAGTAACATGATGCAGATCAAACTTCACCGGACCGATTGACACAAGATCTAAAATGGTCAACAACCAGATCGAAGCCTTGTCAGAAATCTACCCGTTGCTATCATTGAAGAAAACGACAAACTCATTTAATGAGATTTTGAACCTTGATCGGCCTTCACTCTAAGTCAAGATTTGTGAGCCATTTATGAGATATGCTGGCGGCTCAAAATCAGAAAGTGTTGGCGGCTCACTGATTACTTTTTGATGACTATATATACAAGTATTTCGAAGATTGAAGTCACGAGACCAAGGAGTGAAAATTACAAAGCAATCAAATTTTGAAATAGCCTTCACTCAAACTC